>NC_143576.1:40956955-41128110 GCF_048544385.1 Mastigoproctus giganteus
CGCCGTATTTAATGAGCATTCGCTTACGGCTCAGGTTCCACGATGTCTTCGTGAAACCCGTTATTGTTCCCAACAATTCATGAAGGGAACAAAAAGCGACGTCGCTACAGACGCCACAAGCCAGTATCCCTGCAAGAGCTCTTCTTGAGGCATCTTGGTTAATCATCTGAATAACCAAAAGCCCGACATATCCCGCTTTCGCGGATGATATTTGGCTAGCTTTCGCCCTCTTACTGTACGTGAGGTTGCTGTCCTCACGGTGCTAACCTCAGTACACCTGCGTCACCTTCTCGCAGGTGCACTGATTGTCCAACTCTCCATCTGACCTGCGAGTATTGTAGCAAAAGAATGTGGCCCGTCGCATTCTTCTACCCAATAACGCAGTTTGAAGAAACAGTGAAAGTAGTGGTATTTCATTGGCGGCCGCAAGGAGACCTCCCACTTATGCTACACCTTTCACGTCTCTTTCACTTATCAGACTAGAGTCGAGCCTTGCAGGGTCTGCTCCCCTACTCGAAGGGAACAAAATTTAAAAATGTTACCCCAGTTAACATTAAAGGCCGCCAAGGACCTTTCGCCGTATTTAATGAGCATTTGCTTACGGCTCAGGTTCCACGATGTCTTCGTGAAACCCGTTATTGTTCCCAACAATTCATGAAGGGAACAAAAAGCGACGTCGCTACAGACGCCACAAGACAGTATCCCTGCAAGAGCTCTTCTTGAGGCATCTTGGTTAATCATCTGAATAACCAAAAGCCCGACATATCCCGCTTTCGCGGATGATATTTGGCTAGCTTTCGCCCTCTTACTGTACGTGAGGTTGCTGTCCTCACGGTGCTAACCTCAGTACACCTGCGTCACCTTCTCGCAGGTGCACTGATTGTCCAACTCTCCATCTGACCTGCGAGTATTGTAGCAAAAGAATGTGGCCCGTCGCATTCTTCTACCCAATAACGCAGTTTGAAGAAACAGTGAAAGTAGTGGTATTTCATTGGCGGCCGCAAGGAGACCTCCCACTTATGCTACACCTTTCACGTCTCTTTCACTTATCAGACTAGAGTCGAGCCTTGCAGGGTCTGCTCCCCTACTCGAAGGGAACAAAATTTAAAAATGTTACCCCAGTTAACATTAAAGGCCGCCAAGGACCTTTCGCCGTATTTAATGAGCATTTGCTTACGGCTCAGGTTCCACGATGTCTTCGTGAAACCCGTTATTGTTCCCAACAATTCATGAAGGGAACAAAAAGCGACGTCGCTACAGACGCCACAAGACAGTATCCCTGCAAGAGCTCTTCTTGAGGCATCTTGGTTAATCATCTGAATAACCAAAAGCCCGACATATCCCGCTTTCGCGGATGATATTTGGCTAGCTTTCGCCCTCTTACTGTACGTGAGGTTGCTGTCCTCACGGTGCTAACCTCAGTACACCTGCGTCACCTTCTCGCAGGTGCACTGATTGTCCAACTCTCCATCTGACCTGCGAGTGTTGTAGCAAAAGAATGTGGCCCGTCGCATTCTTCTACCCAATAACGCAGTTTGAAGAAACAGTGAAAGTAGTGGTATTTCATTGGCGGCCGCAAGGAGACCTCCCACTTATGCTACACCTTTCACGTCTCTTTCGCTTATCAGACTAGAGTCGAGCCTTGCAGGGTCTGCTCCCCTACTCGAAGGGAACAAAATTTAAAAATGTTAACCCAGTTAACAGATGCCATTCCGGCACAGCAGCCGTTCCGGCCTCTGCATGGGGTCAGCTGCGTAGACCAACCGGTACTACAAAACGGTACGGGGAGCACTAAGGGAAAGCAAAACTTCACAGAAATATAAGGCAATGCAACGCATTCATCTCCCCCTACTTTACTGTCTGAGTTTTGCACGTCCGTTCTTCAACAGAACTGCTCCCCTCATATATACGAGTGCGAAGGTGTTTAGGTAGGTATACTCGATCTTCGATAAGAAGACGCCGCACACTCCGCGAACAGTTAGCCGCAGCCTTCCGCTTCGGGGAAGCTCGTCCGTTAACTTCTCAAATTAGTACGGTTGAAAAAACGCCAATGTCGCGTTCGTGTTAGCGTCAGTTTTGTTTTTCTTATTTCTGCTATGACAGAGAGAGAGAGACGCGAATTGTGCCTGATACGCTCGCCGTACTTCTGACGGGAACAAGCGACAGATATTCACGAAGACGGATCAAGAGAAATGTGTCCAATTTCAACCTCCCCACAACCCTGTAGATAAGCAAGATGGATACACCAGCGAGTATAAAATCATCGTGTTGAAAGTAAAACTGATTAATTTAATTCCTACGATTATTTACTTATTTGTTTTACAATGACGGGAAAACGGACAAGTCGCTCGGCAAACTTAGCCGTATCTTCAATCCGATAGATCAATAACTTGTCAATCTCACTGCAGGATACCCGTCTCTCATTGGCCCCTCTTATTCAGGACTGCAAACTACTGTCAATCCATCGTCATTACTGAAAACCATGGCAAATTAAACTTCCAACTTTTCTTTAAACATTATGGACAATTCTAACTTAATTAAAGGCATTAATTTACTTAAATAATTAAAACATCTAAGTTTGGGTGACTAATCTTATTTAATACGATTAGATTACCTTAATAAGGTTAAGTTCGTATCATTCGTTAAGTCTAACTTCGCTACGACACAATGTCCATGTGATATTTTTTTTCAAAAATTAGATTGTCAAGCTATGAATATATTGTATGGAATTTCTTTATTATTTGTTTATGAGAACACGAAACACGAAAAGTATTAGATGCGTGGATTGAACTTTGAGAATATGAAAGTAGATACTTTCTGACTGCAGAATTATTGTGCTTTGTAATTTTCGGGAAATACGTATGAAGGTTGATTAGCATTATAATTAGTAAAGGCATATAATGCAAGAAAGCAAGCTTATACAGCATCAGCCAAAAAAATTTCCCATTTCACATCACCATTCACTTTAAAAGTTTGTCAAATTCTTCCTTGAATTTAATTAAACTCTCAACTTCCTTAATGACAGAGGAACTTTGTTCCAGCAATCAACCACCCTGGCTAAAGGAAAATTCCCGATAATCTGTTCTACAACTGTTTTTCCTCAATTTGAATGTATGACCAACCATCAGGTTTTTAATCTGAGCAAGAAGAAGAATCCCATCAGCAGTGAGACTGCTCAAACCATTTAATGTCTTATACACCTCAATCAGATCACCTCGTAGGTGCCTAGTCTATGGACGCTGCAATTTGCAGAATTTAAGCCTCTCTTGGTAAGAGCACCCCTTTGTTGGTAAGAGCACCCCCTTCACCAATCTTGTTGCCATTCTCTGTACTCATTCTAGCAACTCTACAACGTTCCGAAAATGAGGCTTCCAGATCCGTACGCAGTATTCAAGGCGTGGCCTGACTACTGCCTTATCCTCACCTTATGCCTTATCCTCACCTCCTTCTCCCTACTAGCAAAATTCCTTTATATCATTGACAAACCCCATGGCTTGCTCTGGCACACTGTCTGCACTGCTCAGAAAACTTCATATCTGACTGCACAATTACCCTTGGTCATTTTATTCTCTACCACCATGAGTGTAGTGCCGTACAGTTGTTACATTTCTCTGGGGTTATTTCTACCCATATGTAGTACTTTGCATTTGTTAATGTTAAACTTCAGTTGCCACTTCTCAGCCCATCTGCCCAACTTTTCTAGATCCTGTTGCAGTAAAATACTGCATTACTATCATTTACGACACTGCCGACCTTTGTATCATCTGCAAACGTGGACATTAAGCCTGATATACCTTCATCAATATCATTGATAAATACAGTATACAAAACAACAATGGGACCAACACCGAATCCTGGGGAACTCCACTAATAACATTAGTCCAGGAAGAGCAGTGTCCATGAATTACCACTCTCTATCTTCTCCCACTCAACCACACTTTTATTTGTTATGGCAACTTGCCCTTAATGGCATACTACTCTAGTCTTCTATGTGCAACAGTATCGAAAGCTTTCATAAAATACAAGTATATGATATCAAATTTATTTTTTTGCATTCAGTTTCTTTGTAACCACAACATAGTATCCAATCAAGTTGGTCAGACAAGACTTCCCCTTAATAAACCCACGCTGTGTCTGAAATATACACTGTGCTGCCACTTTATTAGGTATAACTCTGCTGTGCATACAAATGGTTTGTCCCACAACGTTGCAAACCACATGACCACAGTTGTGGATATAAATGCAGCAGAACAACCTTTCTAGTATCAATTAAGCGTACAAACCTTAACAAGAATGGAGAAAAGGAGTGATCTCACGGACTTCGAAAGTGGCATGGTAGTAGGTGAAAAACGTGCTGGACAAAGCAGCTCTGAAACGGCAGTTCTCCTGAACTTTTCGCGCAGCACAGTTTCAAGGGTGTATCGACGAGAATGGTGCAACGAACAGAAAACATCCTCTCAACGGCACTCTCTTGTGGAAGAAAATCGCTTGATGATGAGAGAGGTCAGATGAGGATGACTAGAATTGTGCAAGCAAACAGACGAGCCACAATGTCGCACGTCTGCAACCTTGGTGCGCAGAACAAAAATATTGCAACGGGCCACTAGTGGCACTTTGTCGCAATTGGGCTACAACAGCCCACAGCCACATCGCGTACTTTTGTTATCAATGAAGAACAAGAGAGCATGCCTCCTGTGGGTACAGCAACACCAGCACTGGACTATCGAGGATTGCAAAACAGTTGCTTGGACTGACAAGTCGAAGTTCCTGGTGCATCATGTTGATGGAAGATTCAGAATTTGGCGAAAACAAAATGAATCCATGGACCCGTCATGTCTGACGACTACTGTGTAGGTGATGAGGGCAGTGCTATGGTGTGGGGAATGTTTTCTTGGCACACATTTGGTCGTTTGATACCCATAGATTCACTGCATGCCACATCGTACCTAAACATCCTTGCTCACTAAGTGCATCCGTTCATGTTGATAGTTTATCCTCAGTCAGATGGTTAATTCCAGCAGGATAATGCGCCGATTCCCACAAAGCCCGAATCACTATGGAATGGTTCCAGGAACATGACAATGACTTTTCTTTTTTTCTGCAGTGGCCCGCTCAGTCCACGGATCTCAGTCCTATTGAACATCTTTGGGATGAGCTGGAAATGGCTGTTTGCTGCGGGCCTACGCCTCCGTCGAATCTCAAGGAACTGCGTGACGCACTCATGTCTGCATTGTACTCCTTTCCTGCACAACGTTTTCAGCATCTTGTTCAATCCATGTCTAGACGAATTCAGAGTGTTTAGAAGGCTAAAGGAGGCTTAACACGCTACTAGGTAGATGTACCTAATAAAGTGGCAGCACAGTGTATATTTTGTAGTCTTGTCTAGATGATGGGTTTGTTAAGGGGAAGTCTTATCTGACCAATTTAATTGGATACTATGGTGTAGTCAAAAAGGAACTGGATGGAAAGAATAATTTTGATGTCATATATTTGGATCTTAGAAAGGCCTTTGATACTGTTGCACATGGAAGACTGCTGCAAAAATTGGAGCAGTGTGGCATTGGAGGCAAATTGCTGCTATGGATAAGGGGATGGTTGAGTGGGAGAAGACAGAGAGTGGTAATCAATGGACACTGCTCTTCGTGGACTAATTTATTAGTGGAGTCCCTCAGGGTTCATGTTGGGTCCATTGTTGTTTTCTGTATTTATAAATGATATTAATGAGGGTATATCGGGCTTAATGGCCACGTTTTTTTTTTTTTTTTTTATGTGAACCCCAAACACGAGAGGTATTAGAACCTATAGTACTTAGTACCGTGCTTGGGTTAGGGTTGAAGGAGAAGTATGGGGGAAGGGGGATGCCGGAAACTTTGTTCTAGAGACTAAACATGGGTTTCACCACTTCAAGCCTCCAATAAGCAAAGTGGTGGTATTTCACCTGTTGATGAAAGCCATCTACCACCTATGCAGACGATACGAAGATTGGCAGGTTGTTAATGACAGTACGCTGCTGCAACAGCATCTAGAAAAGTTGAGCAGGTGTGCTGAGGTGGCAACTGAAGTTTAACATTGATAAATGTAAAGTACTGCATATGGGAAGCAGTAACCCCAGAGTAATGTATCAACTGTGTGTTACTACACTGACAGTGGTAGAGAACGAAAAAGACCTGGAAGTAATTGTGCAGGCAGATATGAAGTTTTCTGAGCAGTGCAGACGGTCTGCAAGAGTAGCTCATGGTGTCTTCTCAATAATATGTAGGAAGTTTGCTAGCAGGGACAGGGAGGTGATTATCCCCTTGTATAAGGCAGTGGTCAGGCCACACCTTGAGTACCGTATACAGGTCTGGAGAACTCATTTAAAGAAGGATGTTGAGCTGTTGGAACGAGTACAGAGAAGGGCAACAAGATTAGGGAATTGAACAAAGGGTTACTTAAGTTTTACAAATTACAGTGTCTGGAGACTAGGCACCTGCGAGGTGATCTGATTGAGGTGTATAAAGCCTTGAATGGTTTGTGCATGCTCAATGCTGATGGGATTTTTTCTCTTGCTGAGAATAATCGCCTGAGAGGGCATAAATTTAAATTGAGGAAAGACGGTTGTAGGACAGATGGGCGGAAGTTTGCCTTTGGCCAACGGGTAGTCAAACTTCTACAACAACAGCTGGAACAAACTTCCAGCTGTTGTTGTTGTAGAAGTTGATAGCTTAAATAGATTCAAGGCAGAACTAGACAAATATTTGGGACGGGCGGATGTGTGAAATAAGGGTTTTTTTTGTTTTTTTTTTTTGGCTGATGATGCTATATAAGCTTGCTTTCTTGCATCATGTGCCTATAATGCTAATGCTAATGCTAATGGTTCTACAACACTTCTTTAACTAGTGACTCCATCCAAATAGTAACATAAAATCACATTATTTTCCCCGAAAAGAAGTTAAACTAATAGGTCTGTAATTACTCATGTCACCCTTTGTTCACCCTTTGTGAAGTGGGGATACATTTGCACATCTTCAGTACGTAGGAACGTCCCCTGAGTCCAAGGACGCCCTCATTAAAGGTTTCTTTTCTTCCTTTGCCGTATTCTTTAATATAACTGGATAGATCCCACCACCCTTTCTTATATTTGAAAGGAAAAACCTCCCTTCACATGAGGAAGAAGAAAATTTGGAAGCCAATTCAGAAGAACAGCACCAGTTATTGTTTCCATAGAAAAGATATGAAGCAGAACAGGACGTCCATGAGACAGGTAGAGGAGAGATCTTGTAAGAGATAGGATGTTATTTAACCTAACTGCTCTCTTTTGAATTGAGTCTAGAAGCTTGAGAGAGGTAATGGGGAAGTGCGCAAGATGTGGGAATAATAATCCATGGCTGGGCGGATTTGAGATTTGTATAGAGTGAGTAGCTCTTTAAAGGAAAAGTAACACCGCAACGCTCTTTAAAAGAAACGTAACGCAGCTAAAGAGGAAACTCAGTTTTTCAGATGCAGGGGAAGCAATATGTGTGATGCGCTTATGCCAAGAGAGATTAGAAGTCAGGGTATTCCTTTATAGAGATACAGGTAATGGATAAAATAAGGAAATAGTAACATAAAATCACAAATATGGTGTTGGACGGGCACATGAGATCAGTGCAGTCTGTGTACTTCTTGGCATAGAGTCGAGCAGTGTCCGAAAGTCAGCAGGAGGGAATGACACCATTCGTCCACAAGAAACATGATGAATTCCTACTTTTTCAATGGCGCTAGAAAACGCTGCTTAGATGTCGTTCCAGAAGTTCCTATATTTTTTTCTATCAGGTTTAACTCCGGTGGCTGCGATGGCCATGTCAACGTAAAAAATTTTAAATGCCAAACTCGACACACTTACAACCTCTTTCCGCCTAATTAGATTCAAGCGTTCCCCCCCCCCCCTTTTATATATAGGTCCTAGCTACTGAAATCTCAGGAAATTAGGTGGCAGGACCTGCCAGAGTACTTATCTAAAAATACTGGCGTACCTGTATTTTCTGAGCAGTGCAGACGGAGTTCTGCCTCCACTGGGCCAAATGTGGGCAACGTTGGGCCCCAGCAGGGGTCTAGCGGCTAAACGGCCAGATGAACACAACACTACACATGTACAATATCCATACACTTTTAAATCTCTGGCCATCCCAGTGAACTGGTACACCCACAATGAAAGCAACGCGGAGATGGGGGAAACCCCTAGTGCCGTTAGACACTAAATACACTTTACACTTTATCTGAGAAAGTAAGATTCCTCCCATCCATTGACGTCACTTTCCCAAAGTCTCCTTCCTGGTTTTCACCTGGTCTGCAAGTTACATTCCTGATCACAGGACATGGGCCCTTTCAACAGAAATTGATATCAACAGGAATTGAAAGCAATCCATTCTGCCGCTGTGGCGAAGAGGAGTCATGGGGGCATCTCATGTATGAGTGCCCTGCTTATGATGATTGTAGGCTCAAATTTTTTAATGAAATCCTGGAGAACCCTCGTAACCACGAAACATACCTGCTTCAGAATGAAACAACATACAAAGCCTTAACGAGTTACGCACAAGCTGTCTTTACCATCAGACGGGCAAAGTTTGCTGAACTTTGTTCAGTGTTGGCATTCGAGTTCAGTGTTGGCATTCGAGGTGAGCGGACGCGCTTAGTCAGGGCTCCTCAGTTAAGTGGTTTACTTTTGGACAGTGCTTTTAAATATTTGATTTATTTAGATATTGTTGGATTATTTTGTTATAATTTTTCCTGTAACAGTTTGAATTTAATAATATTTTAGATATAATTTTTTTAAAGGGTAACGTCACAGGGTATCGTGACTCACACGGAAATAGCCGATGGCGATTTACGGGTGAGTCATGATTTAATCCGTTGTGGAACCTCTGGAATGTTTTCCAAGGTCGACCTGGTGACTAATTCTACTTCACCTGGGGATTCTTTTCTTTGTGATCGATGTAAGGAGTGCACCGATCTTAAATTACAATTTGGTGCACTGATGGAACAATTTGAGTCCCTGAAAAAACGAGTGCTTGCCCTCGAGAATAATGCATCTGGGAGCTCGTCAGGGACTCAAGACTCCAGCAATCTACCAAGTGATGCACACCCAATTCGAGCCTCAAAACAGAAAAACCAAGTGCACACTACTCTGGATAATTAGGACTTTGTTTTATTAGGAGACTCCATTGTCAGGGAAACGGGAATATTTTTTGTTATAAGGATAGGTGGAGTAAAACCAGGGTATGTCTGACGGGAGCAACTATTGACGATGTCACCAACAGATTGTCAGATTTTAAAGGGGGTAAAGAAAATATTATTATTCATGTGGGGACAAACGATATTAAACGTACACGATCTGACGATTTGTTGGAAAAATACAGGACCATGCTGAGGAAATGCCGCGAGCTAGGCCATAATGTCAATGTGTCTGCAATTCTGCCCAGACACGATAGGAGGGATTATATGTTAAGAACCTTGTGGATTAACTCAAGACTTGAAGGAATCTGCAAGGCTTTAGGGGATAAATTTCTATCAGCATGGCCCACACTTGTAGGTAGAAGGAATTTGTTTTGTAGAGACGGGATACACTTAAACAAAGGTGGTGCAAACGTTTTTGCCAGTATTATTGAGGATACCTTAAAGGTTCAGGGAAACTGCTAGCTGGGGGGGATGTGGGTAATACTGACACGCGTTTATCTGATAATATTAGTCAAAGTAACTTTTGCACATACCTTAAGAGTTCTTATCTGTTACCCCAACTGGACGTATTATTTAGATGTTCCGGGGGCAGAAACGTTTCACGTGAGCGGGTAGCTAATATCAGGGAAGAGAGCCTAAAAAACTTCAAGGGTTGTGTTAGGGTTGTTAAATATACAAGAACAGTAAATCTTAATTGTTTATACAGTAACGTTAGAAGTGTCGTCAATAAATTGAGCGAATTCGAACTGCTGGTTAAAACAAGTAACGCGGACATAATAGGGCTTACAGAGAGACGTGGTGCCACCTGGAAATTGGGGATGATGAGTTTACGTACGGCTTGTATAATGTATTCAGGAAGGACAGAGTAGATAGAAGGGGTGGTGGGGTAATGCTTCTTATCCGAAGCAGCCTGAGTGCGACGATAGCTTTCCCGGATTCAGACATTTCACATGCTAGTATAGAGTCTGTATGGTGTGAGATAGTTGGAAACAAAGGTATAATGCGAGTAGGAGTAATCTACAGACCAGGTGATTGTGAAGATTATGACGAAAGCCTCTACATGCAAATGGAATGGGCAAGTAAGCGTCAATGTCTTATTATGGGTGATTTCAATTTGCCTTTAATTGATTGGAGTAAATGGGAAGGAAACTCGACATGGGGAACAAAATTTTTAAATCAACTAGATGACTGTTGTTTGTATCAACATGTCAGGGAAAGTACTAGAGAAAGGTGTAAAATTTTTAAATCAACTAGATGACTGTTATTTGTATCAACATGTCAGGGAAAGTACTAGAGAAAAGAATATCCTAGACCTCATTATCACCCATGAATCAGATGACATAACAGGGTTGACAGTAGAGGAACCAGTAGCAGGAAGTGATCAAGGAGTGGATGATGACGAGAGATGTAGCAGAAGTAAAAGGCAAGGGAATGGGTTTTAATTTCAAAAAAGGAAATTACGATGCCTTAAAGTACTACATGGCCTCTATTAACTGGGTAAATATCGTGCAGAAAATGAATACATTTGAATTGTGGTACGCTTTTAAAACATTAATCACAGATGCTTTGGATGCGTATATACCATTAAAAAAATACTCCACGAGGAGGGTTCCAAGTTGGATGAATAGTGAAGTTGCCGTATTACTTGAGCAGAAAAAGGTGGCATGGAAAGGTTACAGAGCAATAAAAAGTACTGAAGCCTATAACAGCTACAAAGTGATGTGTAATAGAGCCACAGAAAAGGTTCGACAGACAAAGGCAGTTTATGAGAAATCGCTGGCAAACAGAGCAAAGAGGGGGGGGGGGATAAAGAATTCTTCAAATATATAAATGCCAAGAAGAGCAGGACAAACGAGATCTGATCTTTACGTAAGGGAAAGGGGATAGTAATAAATACACCAGCTGCCGTTGCAGATGAACTCAACAATTATTTTGCATCGATATTTACAAATGAGAGACCTTTTGTGGCAATGGGAAATTGTGGCAGCGAAGTTAAAACATATGTAATTAATGATATTGAAATTTCGCAAGATTACTTAATGAAAAAACTTTCGAGCCTACAGACCAGTAAGGCTCCTGGAGTTGATGGAATATACCCTATAATCTTAAGGGAGGCGGCAAGTGAGTGCATTGAACCATTGAGGCTGATTATGCGAGCATCGCTAGACTCTGAGGAGATTCCCTTGAATTGGAAAAGTGCAAATGTATCTCCCATACATAAGGTGGCTATAAAAGTGAAGTTGGAAATTATCGACCTGTCAGTATGACTTCAGTGGTAGAGAAAATCATCGAGGCAATGACCAAGGGTGGAATTCAGGATCATTTGGATCGAATTGAAATTCTCAAGGATACTCAGCATGGTTTTATAAAGGGAAAATCACGTTTAACAAATCTGGTTCGCTATTTCGAAAGGGTTACTCACTAGCTGGATTTAGGAAATAATTTCGACATTGTTTATTTAGATTTCAGCAAAGCGTTTGACTCAATCCCACAAGAGCGGTTGCTTTATAAGCTGGAATAGGTTGGAATCACTGGGAAAATCCTTAGATGGAT
The DNA here is from genome assembly GCF_048544385.1 of Mastigoproctus giganteus. Taxonomy (NCBI): domain Eukaryota; kingdom Metazoa; phylum Arthropoda; class Arachnida; order Uropygi; family Thelyphonidae; genus Mastigoproctus; species Mastigoproctus giganteus. The sequence continues at coordinate 40,968,704 of NC_143576.1, forward strand.
AAAAGGATGGCTTCAGGGCAGGAGGCAGAGGGTTGTGATAAATGGCTATTCCTCAGATTGGGTTGATGTAAGAAGTGGGGTAAGAAGTGTAAGAAGTATTAGGACCACTGTTGTTTTTAATTTTCATAAACGACATTGATGAAGGAATAGAGGGCGTGATGTCTAAATTTGCAGATGATGCTAAAATTGGTAGAGTAGTTAATGATCACTGTCAAGCTGAGCTTCTTCAGAGAGACGTAGATAGACTTCAGGAATGGTCAGAAAAATGGCAGCTATTCTTTAATCTAACAAAGTGTAAGGAATAACACCTGGAAACAGTAATCCCAAAATAACTTATTCACTTGGTGGAGTTCAACTAAACCCAGTACTGGAGGAAAGGGATTTGGGTGTTACGATACGGTCAGACATGAAATTCTCTGAGCATTATAAACAGGTTGCAATCAAGGCCTATGGTGTCCTATCGATGATCTGTCAAACTTGTGCAAGTAGAGATAGGGACGTGATAATTCCATTATATAAGGCTTTTGTTAGACCACACTTGGAATACTGTGTTCAAGTATGGAGACTGCACCTAAAGAAAGACATCGAGCTTCTTGAAAGGGTGCAAAGACGGGTAACTCGCCTGGTGAGATCTGCAAAAGGGCGTCCTTATGAAGAAAGAATACGAATATGTGGGTTGCAGAGTTTGGAAACTAGACACCTTAGAGGAGATTTAATTGAGGTGTTTAAGTCTCTGAGAGGCATCAGTAAAATGAATGAGGAAGAAATTTTCAAGATTATAAATGATGCTAGAACTAGGGGACATAAATTCAAGTTACGGGGGGGAAATGTTTTGATTGGACTGCAGGAAGTTTTATCTTAGCCAGCGAGTTATAAATTACTGGAATAAGTTGCCTTCATGGGTGGTAGAGGCAGACAGTTTGGGGAAATTCAAGGGTCATCTGGATGGTGCCTTGTGCTAGGGGAGGCGCGTTGATGATAGGTTTAATTTCCTTTTTTTTATTAATTATTATTATTTATTTATTTTGTTTTTATCATTGTTTTTTTCGGATATTTTTTTTGGCTGGTGCAGCATAGGCCATAGGCTTTCTTGCACCATGCGGCCATAGGCTTTCTTGCACCATGCGGCCATTACTAATACTAATACTAATACGAATACTAATACTAACTTAGAGCTGCTCAGAACAACGACCCTCAAGTGCAAACACAAACGGGGGTCGGATAGCATTTTCCCAACTGATAAAAGAGTAAGACTAAAGATTAAAATACTATGCTGGCATCATCATCGTTGGCACTCCTTGAAAAGCTGACTCCCAGAGAGTGCTTGGCCTTTGGCACTCGTACAGTGGCGCCTGCTCCTGTGACTTTTGATCCCTCTCCCTATCCCCTATTTCTCCTTACTCGGGTGGACTGCCTTCTCTATCTGTCTACTTTAGCTTGTTCCTCACATTCAGACCCCCCCCTTCCTCTTGTTCTCGAGGCCTTCTCTTCTCTTCCTTTTTCTTTTTTTTTTTTTTTAACTTGGTCTTCGTCCAGGACGCTCAGGCGAACCTGGCGGAGACCAGCCAGAGAATAAAGGGCAGCCTGGCTACCTCCTAGCTGTGTGTGCGGGCAACGTGAAGTCCCACTAGGGGCCCTGAGGCCAAATGCCAGGACACCCAACAGAACCTAACGCAATATGTCATATACAACAGACAACACTTTTCTGGCATTTACAGTAGTTCTGTATTTCTTCACAGCGTACATATGGCGCAAATGTGAGAAATCACAGGTGGCGCTGCCTGACTCTAACACTATGCACACTATCTGAGGAAGTTCAGTTTCATGTTTCTTAAAAGACTGGGTGACGACCCGTGCTCTGTGGATTGGAGCATTGCCATCCTGAAGGACAGCTCTATCTTTATTGAAGAAATTCGGCACTATTGGATAAAGATCCTTTAATGTACACTCAGAACTGTTAAGTAGCGATTGTCATCAACCCTGCTTTCCTATGGAATGTGGACACCAAAACACAAAGTGTAGGAGTGTTCGTCGGATCACTTCACATTCCTCCATTTCTTAAGAGTCCGCTGCTTGTCTTCTTTGCACCACTGGACTCGACGACATTATTATTATTATTCCTCTTTTTTTTTTTTCTCCCTAATTGGGAGTTACACCTCGTGACGGGTGTTGCTACCAAGTACACAGGGTGGTTGTTGTTATGTTTGGATATTACTGTTGGTCGAGGAACTCTCTGATTATAATACAGGTGTTCAGGATTTCGACTTTCTGGAGTTCCTTGTAGGTTTTCGCTGGAAGACCTATTGCTGCCAGATTGTTATGCAGGCTCTTTGACTCCATACCGGTAGTTGACACGATGATCGGGATGGTCATTACTTGTTGCATATGCCACATCTCTTTGATCTCCTGTCTTAGGTTCGTGTACTTCCTGATTTTTCCCCATGGGTTTTCTGCAGGTTTCCAGCGTTTTGTACCGCTGTGTCAATCAGATAGGTAGCTTTTTCCTTCTTGTTCACAAGGGTTGTGTCCAATCTGTTGCCTTATCCATTATTATGGCGTGGTCCCAGTACAGCTTGTGGGTTGGGGTCTCTAGTACTTCCTAGGGTTCGTACTTGTAGTATGGTACACTTTCTTTGATAGCTTTTGATGTATTGTCCTGGCTACCTGGTCGTGTCTACGAGTGTATTCAGTCTGGGTGATCATCTTGCATTCCGTGGTGATGTGTTGGATAGTTTCTGAGGCCAGGTGGCATCTTCGATATGTATCATCGGACACCCCGGGCTCCTTGGCGATGTATTTTCTAAAGTTTCTGGTGTTGATTACATGGTCTTGGATGGCGAGCATAAATCCCTCAGTCTCGGGGAAAAGCCTCCAGCTCGTGAGGTATGTATTGGAAGCAATTTTATCTGTGTGATCTTGATGGAGGTCATTATAGTGTCTTCCATGGAGTGTCTTCTTTTCCCATCTTTCTAACTTCGTGTGTGCCTTCTGGATGGGAGGAGACTCCTCGCATAGGTTGAGTGGGGTCGCTTGTCTATCTTCCTTATGGCCTGGTGGAGTGCTGCTGTGGGTTTCTGGAAGTAATCCTTCAGGGTAGCAATCGCTGTTTTCTGTTGCTCGATGAGGTCTATCAAGCCCCTTCCTCCTTCTTTCCGAGCAATTGTCAGTCTCTTCACGGCTGACTTCGAGTGGTGTTGGCGGCTCTTGGTCATTATTGTCCTTGTCTTTCTCATGATATCCTCCAGCTCGGTGTTAGTCCAATATATGACCCCGAAGGAGTACGTTAGCCCTGTGACTGCATAGATGTTTATGGCTTTAACTGTGTTCTCTCCGTTTAGCTTTGCTTTCAGCTGGCTTCGGAGTCTCTGATGATATTTTCCGGGCAGGCAGCCCTTAATTTCCTTGTGCTGTAACTACTGAGTCCGCATCATCCCCAGGTATTTGTAGGCCTCTCCCTCTGCCATAGCTTCGATCTCTTTACCAGTCTGCAGCTGGTAGTTTCGGTTGACTAATTTTCTCTGGTGTAATCCGTTTATCTTGCATTTGTCTAGACCAAATTCCATTCTATTATCATTGCTGAATTCTTTGGTGATCCGGAGTAGTTGCTGGAGTTGCTTCTCGGTTGCCCCGTAGAGCTTGATGTCATCCATGTACATCAGGTGGGTGAAGGTGTACAGGTTCTTCCTTCCTTCTTTGAGGTTATATCCGTATTTGCTGCTGTTGAGCATGGTGGATGGCGGGTGAAGTGCTAGAAAGAACCACAGGGAGTTCGTACGTATGTACTTGTTTTGGGTGGCACCTGGATGTTTAATCGAACTCCACATTGGAAAAACTGTGTTGAAAATCTAAGCATGAGGAGTAATGCCTGGTTCTATTATCTACTGCTGCTGCACAAATTTATCGTCCAGTGGAAACACAGCGAGCTCAGGGCATCTTCCGGAAAGATTCCGGAAGATGCCGTGAGCTCACTGTGTAGATTGGCCTGGTTGTGAAGTTCTCGCCGTTAATGGTATTCCATTTCGCCATCGTTTCTCCTAGGAAGTTTGTCACTATCGGATTGATTCCAGTTATGTTTTATAGAGAATGGATTTAAGTTTGATCCATAATGTGACTGTTTGGCCTCTGAGGCCTGCAGATACCCTGTTGCTATGTTCTCTGAACAGGTCTTCCAAGGCTGTCCGAAGTATACGAGCCTGGTTCATGGGCTGTCCTTCCAGAAGGGTAGGATCCAAGGTGGTGTCTCTTGGCTTTATTGCTTCTGATTTGTCAACTTTTTGGGAGCCAGTGGCGTCCAGACCGTCGTTAGGTTCACTCTGGCTTCTGATCTTCCTGTCTGTCTTTGGAACGACTTGCTTCCAATTTTTTCTTTTAGCTAGGGGGATGTGATTCTTCGGGGACTCCCCCTGGTGGTCTGTGGTTGTCAGGTTACGGTAGGAATCCAGCTACAGGATTTCAGGCTGCCTGCCAGTACCTTCCTGCCGTTGCTCTTGGATTGATTTGCTACATCTCGGATTTACGAGTATCTGGATAAGCGGGTAGAAAGTTTCCCCTTCTTGTGGAACGAAAATTCTGAATAAAACAAGGTATCACACAAGTCCGTGCATTCAGAATTTCCTCGTGGCGCGACGGCGATGTTTTGGGCTATCTCCTGGATCACTAGGGGAGAAGAACAGCCGGGTGCGAAAATGCCCTTAGGAAGTTGAAACTAATTTCCTATGGGGTTTTGGAGTCTGCGCGGGTAGCACAGTGGTATCGTCACCGTCCTCCCCACACCGGGTGGAAAAGGCCTGGGTTCGAATCCCGTCGATGACGCGAGGAACTTTAATGGGCTTTTTTCACTCCGTGGCAGAGTTAGTCGGTCTCAGGCGTAGATAGCAAGGTTTTTCTCCCCAGTAACTGGGGTTTTTCATCCAGCAAAACAGGTAAATCGACCATAGACCATACGCAATTAACAGGCATAAGACACAGCACGGCAGATGAATTTAATTATTCGAGTGGCGTAAATATAATAGTTTGTATTATCTTGGATGGACGAACCACTGCTATACAAAAGAGAGGATATTGAAGAGAAAGGCGGATCCATTGAGGTGTTTTTTCCTCTTTGTTCGTGTGTTGGCTCCAGAAGCTGCTGTTTGTGGATATATGTTCAAAAAAATAAAATAACTAAGGTAATGTGCATATTGCGTTTGATTAATAGATAACATACGAGGGGATTTTGAAAAATTTGTGGTCTGAATATGAACGGTTTATTTTAAGAGTCTGATAATATGTTACTTTTAACATAGCTCCCTTTTGTGGCAGTACACTTTGGCCGCCGATGCTGCAATGCGTTGATTCCAGCTGCGAATAAAGTTTCCTCTTGGGCCTCCATGAATGCATCCACTGCAGCACTTATGTCATTGTCCATTGGAAAATGGATGCCAGCCAGATTTTATTTTTTCAATAGGTGAAATAGGTGAATTTCGCCTAGCATATAGGTGAAAGTCTGATGGTGGTAGAGCTGGTGAATATAGGGAATGGTAAATGATTTTTCTTTGATATTTTCACAGGATCTCGCATGGTCTTCATAATAAGCCCCGGTAAACGTCCGACCCTATTGAAGGTAATACACTAGGAACACTCCATCAGCATTCCAAAAAAACCGATGCCACCACCTTGAAGGGACATTCATCCCTAATGTTGTAACCATATCCTCATGAATTACCTTTAGCATTGGTCCTTTTTTCCCCAATATTGGATGACTGCAGGGTAACTGACTTTGTCCATCCTCCCTCATCCACACAATTTTTTGACTTCAGGACCTGTAAATAAAAAGACACTGCATGAAAGTTATTGACACTGCATGAAACTTGGCGGTTTACTGTTTAAAGTGTTATATATTAAGTACAAAAATTTTTAACACTGTACCACCACCTTTCCATACTCAGACCACGAACATTTCAAAGTCCCTCGTACTTCTTGGATTAAAACCTTTTGCACTGTACTCGAAGAAGTTTTTACTTTAAATCCAACTCACAGCTTCCCATCCAGTGATGTTCACGAGATGAATAGCAGTGAAATGCGACTTTATGTAACAATTATTTATAAAAGAGGACGGGCGCACAGAGGAAACAGATTAATCTATCAACTGAAATTTGTTGCAAAGGTCTTTAAATATTTTAACTAACACTTTAAATGTATCAAGAAATTTTGAAAAGGATTTGAGCTGCTGTTCCAAATTTATAGCCGTTTTTATTTATTTATTTGTTTATTCAAACCCCGAACACGAAAAGTATTAGAGCCTATACAACTTAAGACCCTGTGTAGGTTGAAAGTTGAGAGATAGAAGATAATTCTTGACATTAGAGTTGAATGTCTGTAAATTGTAATTTTCAGAAAAACATGTGAAGAAAAGTTGTTCCAGAAAATGGAAGTTAAGGGATAAATGAGGAAGAAGGAAAGTTGGTTCTGAACTTGGACAGTAAATGGATGCTGACTGCTTGCAGCGAATATTCGGGATAGTTTGGAAGAAACAGGGAGAATATAAATACGAATTCAGAGGAACAGTGCCCATGGAAGTATTTATAGAAAAGACATGCCGCACTAACGGAATGTCTATGAGATAGAATGTAGAAACCGTGTAAGGGATGCTTCATTGTGGGAACAATATTTAAGTTCCCACATCCATTTACACACTACCAGTTCCTTAAATGCATTTAAGGAACTGGTAGTGTATATTCGAGAAGTTCAAGCTATTTGTGAAGGGTAAGGTTTCTCACACTGAACGGAAGAATAGAACGTGTAAAACTATGGATGGAATTTCCAGTCGGTGGAAGAATGTATAAGAGAAAAAGAGTGGGAGAAAGAATTGAACCTTGAACAACACCAGCGCTAGTGGAAAAGTTATGACAGAGAGTAATCTACCATCGCCTGCAGCGAGCGGTCAGAGAGAAAACTGGATACCCAATTGCAAAAAAAGCAGTGGGCAATCCATAAGATGGAAGCTGGTGTAGAAAACCTTTATGCTAAATACGATCAAAAGCTTTAGAAATGTTAAGAGTAACTCCTTTTCACCAAACTTTCCCATTGATTTTTGTCCATAGATGGTTAACATAAACCAATACATCACAAGTGTATCGACTCTGAAGGAATCCATAGAATTAGTGATCAGATGAAAGATTCCATCTGATCACTGATCATCAGTATGGATTCCGAGATAGTTTAAAAGTTGGCAGTTAAGGTGTTTCTTCATTACTTTGGAAAGAGTAGAGATATATGCAATGGGATATGAGAAATTTTAGCCGCAAGCACGGGAGCACAGGTTTTGAGAGCAAGTGGAGAAATATCATCAGAACCTAAAGCGTTCTTGGCATCAAGAGTGTTCAAAATTCTTCCGACATCCTTTTGGCGGAAGACCATAGGAGGCACTGAGTGAAATATACTGGGAATGGTAGGTGATTAACAAGATCATCAATACAAGAATTAAAGGAAAAGGAGGATGCTAATAAACCGACTTTATCTTTAGCTGAGAAGGCAATAGAACCATCAAAAAAAATTAATATTAAGTTCCCCCGTAAATGATTACATCCACCCATATATTTATTTTGTCTACATAAATGAGAGCTTACATATGCTCAATTTTTCCTACGTTCTATTAATATTTTAGAAATAAACAAGGAGTTACCTTTTATTCAGACAGTAGGATTTCTTCTTTACCAAATCTGGTAAAGGGAATAAATTACGAAATGATACGTTGAAACAAAATTACATAATTTAAAATAATTTAAAACTCATAATATGTTCCTCACTATTGACACACGGACACAACGCACCAGGATTGCAGCGGTGAATCCCAACCCGATCCCAGAAATATTAAACCCCCCCCATGCAATCTCTAGTGAAGGAAGACATTTTGTCATAAACGCGAATTTGGAATACGAATAAAATACTATTAAAATGAAATAAAACAACTCTTTAATTTCATTGTTTTCATTAAGGGAGGAATTCTTTAATTTCATTGTTTTATCTGGGAATGATCACTGATTCGGGTTTATGACAAAATGTCTTCCTTCACTAGAGGAACTTAATAATTCTGGGATCGGGTTGGGGTTCACTGTTGTGATCCTGGGGTGTTGGACTGTCCGTGTGTCAATAGTGAGGAACACATTATGAGTTTTAAATTATTTTAAATTATGTAATTTTGTTTAAACGTATCATTTCGTAATTTATTCGCATAAGGAGATTTGGTGAAGAAGAAATCCTACTGACTGAATAAAAGGCAACTCGTTGTTTTTTTTTTTTTAAATTATTTTTTCTGTAAATTGCGTGTTCTCTGATCAATTTGCCTGTTTGCTGGACGAAGAAAAACCCAGTTTCTAGGGGGGGGGGGGGAACCTTAATATCTACGCCTGATATTAAGGCGTAGAATATCGACTGACTCAGCCACAGAGTGAAAAAAGCCAGCCCCTTAAAGTTCTTCGCATCATCGACGGGATTCGAACCCGAGCCTTTTCCACCCGGTGTAGGAAGGACGGTGGCGATACCACTGTGCTACACGCGCAGAATAGAACTATCAGGTTTTATCAGAGATGGGAGTATACAGATTCATATGTCTAGTATTATTGTTGCGGGCTCCCCGGTTTCCCCCATTCTCCGTTGAGTCCTCTGTACCGGGGATAGCCCAAGCTGTTACTTCCGGCCAACAACAGAACATGTTCTGCCGTTGGCCAAAAAAAAAAAAAAAAAACTATTATTTTGTAGGCCACCCGAATAATTAAATTCATCTGCCGTGCAGTGTGTCTTATGTCTGTTAATTGCGTGTGTTCTATGGTCGATTTGTCTGTTTTGCTGGACGAAAAACTCCAGTTTCTGGGGGGAAACCTTGCTATCTACGCCTGAGACCGACTAACTTGGCCACGGAGTGATAAAAGCCCATTAAAGTTCCTCGCGTCATCGACGGGATTCGAACACAGGCCTTTTATATGTGGTGTGGGGAAGACGGTGACGATACCACTGTGTTACCGTGCAGACAGCCGACTGTATAGTCAATTTTCTGTTTGTTGGACGAAAAACCTGAGTTTCCGTGAGAAAAAAAAAGAAATCTTTGCTTTCCTCTCCTCAGACCGACTAACTCAGCCCGTTGTGAAAAAGGCCCATAAAAATTACTGACGACAGACTTCGAACTTAGGTCTTTTCCATCTGGTGTAGGAGGCACGGAGATTCTACGAACTGTGCTGCCCACAAGGGTACATTTGTAGTACATTCTCTGCTGGATCCCATGTCTGAGTGACTAGTGCCGTTGTTGCAACTTTTCTCCCAAGCTTCATGGAAAAGATCTGGGTTCGGTTCCCTTCGAAGCTACAGGAACTTTGCCTTTCTTTTTTTTTTTTTTTTTACATTGTGAACGAGATTCTTGGTTGAAGGTCGCATAGTTTTCTATCCTCCAGGAAAGAGACTTTTCTTCCAAGAAACCAAGCATAGAATATATAGTTTATCGACACTACATGCTGACTCCTCGTGATCTCAGGGCAGTCTCGGCTCTCATCCTAAACAACCCAGTCAGTATCTAGTATTCAGCCTGATACCGTGCTCTTAACTCGTCCCATGTGTACGGACTTTAGACTGTTTAAAAGCATTTCTGTGGGGTTTTTTTCTTAATATATGGCGACCATGTAGTGTGCTCAATACATGCGATACGGAAATAAATACTAAAATCGATAAATTTTTGAATCAGCAAAACAGGCAAATCGACATTATTACACACGGGTAGATGAGGTAATTCCCAAGTGACCCCTAATATGACAGGTTTTTTTTTTTTTTTTTTTGTATGTTTGTTTGTTTGACGCTGAAGACGGGTTGGCCTTCAGACGGGTTGGAAATCTTCAGCTGAAGACGGGTTGGAAATCTCCCAACATCAAAAAGGATGCTCTGCTTTTTTATGTATCTTATTAGACAGAATAAAGTTTATTTCTTGAAATCTAGATGTGTTGTGCCTATTGGAACTTAAAATAGTGAGCGGTTCCTCCATGTTAACGACGCCAAAGGAATAACTATTCATAGAAATGGCCCTGCTCTACAAAATTCGTGTAGAGTAAGTATAAGCCCATTAACTTGAAATGTCACAGCGCACAGTGTCAATCATGTTTATGAACCCAAGTATGATAACCGTTAAATTATTTAATAGCGAAAATATTCAACAAATATCAAAATTCGGAACTTTTTTAGTCAAGTATGTAATGAACGCTACTTTGCAAGAAGCAATTAGAACCACAATGAGAAAGCCTTAGAAATAAACGAGACAAAGATTATTTAATTCCTTGCAACAGCGATGAGCAGTTTTATAAAAGTCAGATATGCATCTTCTCCCCTCCCCCAATGGTACATTTCAGGATTAAGCACCTTTTCATTTCCTCAGAATGGGAAATGAATGGCTATGTCCGGTCCTTGGTCAGTAATGATCTGGCATATCCCTCCTACACTCACTGTCAAAAAAATTAGAAACCTTTATTAAATATCTACTTTTTTTTTTTTTTTTTTTTTGGCGCATAGGCTTCTGTGGCCATAATGTACCTCCCAAGATTTTTGCAGTACTTTGATCCAAGCCCGAGGTGGGAATCGAACCCGCGACCTTTGGGTTGCCAGGCAGGCATTTTACCCACCCGGCTAGCCCGGTCGGCAAATATCTAGTAGGGCCACCTTTTTCCCCAATTACAGTCTGGCTCCCTTAATTGACCATTCTTCTATCAGGATATTTGTCAGCTGCTGCATTGTGGTCGGCACAAAACTGCGAAGACAAACTGCATTTTCCAACATATCCTCGATTGGACTGAGAAATGGATAATTAAGCGGCCAGAGTAGACGTTGGAAATCTTGGAAATGTTTCTCGAACCATTCAGTTACGAGTTTTGCAAAGTTGATAGTTGCATTGTCGTCTTCAAAGAATCCATAGAAATCCGGGTAAAAATGAAGCATTGTAAGGTGAAGTTGCCCAATACGACAGAAAGATATTCATTGGAGGTAACACGACCTTCTAACGTTTTGAACGGACCCAGTTCATACCAACGGAACGTACCCCATACTATGATACTACCTCCAGCCGCTTGAATGATAGACATAACAGTCTGGATGCATGCCTTCAATGAGGTTCACGTCACACTTTCACCCTACCATTGGTGCAAAAGAGTGTACATCGCGATTCGTTAAACATATGATCTCCTTCCATAGTTTCATAGTCCAGTCTTGACACTGGCGGCGCCATTCCAGTTGAATCTTTCAATTTTTTTACAGAAAGAAATGGCTTTCTAAGAACATGAACTATGAAATACCCTATTATTTAACTCCTGTGCATAAATCAGTCGGTGATGATCTTTCGTTATCTGAATTGAGTTTTTCAGTTATTTTCCGTACACTGGAGCTTATATTCTGATGTACAATTCGCTTTAAATTCCTGCAGTACCAATTTTTTGCCGCATTTCTACCTTTTAGAGGTACAACTTTCTTTCGTCTTCCACATACTGTACACTGTTGAGATGACTGCTTTAGACACAACAGTGACTTCCTTTTTTTCCCAACTGGGGCTCCGGCTAAACGCACTCGATCAATAACACCTTTCTGAAAATCGGAAAGATCCCTGTCTTCCATATACCCAATCAACAGGAAGTTGTACAGTTTTATATGATGATACGGAACTTGCTATCATATCATGTGACAACTTATATTTGCATACCGTACGTTTAATTATCTGTTCACGCCAATTTCAAAAGGTTTCTAATTTTTTGGCAGGTGAATGTAGGAACACATCACCAGGCAAGCATTTAAATTAGTTTAAGTACGAAATAGTTTTCAGTTTATAGAAATGTTTACTGCTCCCTACTTGGCTTTCATCACAAGTAACAGATAGATCCTTCTTTGCAAAGCTCATTCAGGTTATTTTGCATGGTTCCTAACCACCTCTATGTGGTTGTTGTTGATGTTGAGTTTTTAGGAGCATCGGCGACTAAGGCCATGTTGCTCCGTGTATATTGTCTCTAAATTGCGTGTGTTCTGTGGTCGATTTTCTGTTTGCTGGGAAAAAAACCCGAGTTTCCGGGAGAAAAAAACCATGCTACCCTCGCCTGAGACCGACTAACTCAGTCACGTCGTGAAAAAGACTCATAAAATTCCTCCCGTCATCGACGGGATTCACACTTAGTTCTTTTTCTAATCAGTGTGGGGAGGATGGCGATCTTACCAACTACCCACGAGGGCCCTATATGTGTCTTCTAATGTATATCATCCTAGATATATAACAACTCACCTTTCGTACATTAACTTAAATATTGGTATTTAGTATTGTAGCCTTTCTAATTTGTTTTTCTTATTATATGACTGAAGTCACATGTACGTCCCTCTGGCCTTGTGCCGTCCAGGCCATATTAGATTGGAAGTACCCTTTGTATACTTTTCATTAATAATAAGATATATATTTATTCCGGTTAATTATTATTTATTAACTGCGTCAGATCACAGTACAGTGTATTTCTGGATCATTTCGCTGGATTTTTTTTATCGGTCTAGCTTCTGAGTCACCATTTGATTCCTGATTGGTGGTAATCTCTTGGACAGTGGTTCATATCCTGCGTTACCGAAACCTATAATAAAAACATCCCACTTCAAGGTTTCTGATGGTCAACAAGTGTGGTATGATCAGTTAATGGCAGTGTATAAGCGGTTATTTTAATCCGCTAGCACCTCCTTGACACGTGTAATTTGTATTTATATATGAGCAGAAAAATAATGATGTTTTTTCTATGTGATTGGGTTTTCTTTTATTTGCTTTAGTTTCTTGAGTGTCAGTGAAATCAGGGAGATACACACCCCCACAACTTGTTATTTATTTGGTCGAAATTTGTAGTTTCCTTTTTTGAGTTGATATACGGTAAGCACAGTGCAACTAAGGCCACAAGGCGAGGAATCAGCTTAAAATTGCGTGTATTCGAGGGTGATTTTCATAGGAAATATATATATATATATATTTTTGTTTTGGAAGAAAATGCCCGAGCTGCTGGATTTTTAATTCTAGGCACAACCCGAAATTTAATAATAATAAAAAAAAAAAAAAAAAAAAAAGAGAGAGAATTTTCTCTGGTTGATTCCAGAATCAAACTTCAGAACATCTCTATACAAGTATCAAATTACGTAGAAGTTTTTCAGCGAAAGAAACTCATCGCTATTGATTGCTGTAGTCTTGGGGAATTTCTGATTTATGATGCAAGTTATTATCAGTGAAAAGAAAAAGAAAAATGTTTATAACTAACAGACTTAATAGAAGGGGAAATACAGGTTTTCCCTAATGACGAAACAATTACGTGTTTAATAAAGTAACCTTAGTTGTCACCGACGTTTATGGGAATCTTAGTTTAATGAAAAGCCGTGTGGGGACTGTACAATATACAGGAAGACAGACAGACAGACAGACAGACCAGGAAGAATGTACAGTAAACAGGTGAAAACACTTTACGTGTGCACTACGAGTTTGGACATAAGCTAGACAAAAAGCTCTTTCTCAGTATTTCTACTGAAGGGGCTGTTTGCTCGTGATAACTCTGGTTCAGTTTATATTGTGTGCTCAGTGTGGCTGATATGAATTTTATTTATTTTTGGTTATATATATATTTTTAAATCTATTTTAAGTGTTTTGATTGGTAGACCCCATCTTGTCTCCAGTAACGGGAATTGTTTTCTATACTTTTGCCCCTCGTGTGAGTGTTTGCGTGGGAGGTGGGGGGTGGGAGATGGGATGCAATACATTGACTAATAGCAGACTTGTGACAGTTGTTATCGGTGCTTTGTTATCTTCAGATGTATCAGTTATACAAGTTAAAAGGTTCAGAGGTTACGTCAATCTCAACAGGTAGATACAGACGGAGTGTAAGGAAATTTATCAGACAGCCTGACATCTCCAAATTGTCTGTCAGACTCATCAAGTTCAAGGACAGCAAAGTTGTGGAAATACACAAAAGAAAATTGCGCTATACGCATATCCACTTAAAAGTTTGGAATCAAGTTTTCATTTTGATTAATTTTCAAAGTTTTTATTAAAATAGGACCAACCTGTTTACCAATTTTTATTAAAATATTTTCTATTATGTATAAAATAAAAAAAAAAACAAAAAAAAACTTAATAATAGTTAAGGAATAATTAAGAAATTTCTAAAATATTCTAGAATATTCCAGAAAGGTGTACAAGACTCCTGGATGTGGTAGAACATTGTTGAAGATTCCTGAATGCTGTAAATGATCCAGAATATTCTAGAAGAGAGATTGTTTCCATATTATAGAAGATTGTGGATGATTCTAGAGTGTTTGGCAATAATATAAATCGAAGCGTAAGAACTTCAACTTATAAAATCGGACACCCGTCATTAAAAAAGACGTCAGTTTTTTTTGTGTTTCGGGAAAAGCATGGCAAGAAATAAGGAACTGAGTGTACAAAAAAGAAGTGCTGATATTACTCTGTCTAAAGAAAGTTGGTCCATGAGAAGTATTGACAAAAAAACTAGATATTTCATTTAAAGGAGTACAAACTATCATTCGACGACTCAAGGAGACTGACAGTTTAAAGGACAAACCACGATCAGGATGACCGCGCTAACAACGAATGCACAAGGTAAGACCGTAACACTGTTTTCTAAACGAAATCGACGACTTAATGCATCTAAAATGACGAGCTCAGTTCAGTTGGAACAGAGAAACTCCCATGTCTACATCCACTGTAAGACTTCATCTTAAACAAACAGGACTTCATGGTCGTGTAGTGATCCGAAAATCCTTATTAAAACCGGAAAGTCGAAAGAAACGGTTCGCTTGGGCTAAGAACCATCAACATTGGACAATTGAAGAGTGGAAAGACGTACTATGGGTGGATGATTCCAAATTTGGAATTTTTAGATCCAAGCGTAGGGTTTATGTAAGACGATCAACTGAATTAAAAATGGTGCTACATTGCTACACAAGCACGGTGGTGGTTCCATCATGATCTGGAGTTGCTTATGTTTTTCTGGAGTGAGTCACATCGTTAGAATTGAAAGAATTTTAAGAAAAGAAGGCTATAGAAATATTCTTGAATATAATGCAATATCCTCTGGACTTCGACTTTCTGTAAGTTTTTTTTTTATATTACAACAAGACAATAACCTGAAGTACTTTAGGTCTACGCATAGACTTGAAATACTGTCTACGCAAAAGGATTCTGATTTATTATAATAGGAAAATATTAATGAAGGAGTTTCCTCCCACAAAACCTGGGTGGGACAAAGGCCTTACTTTTGGACAGCACTTTGACAGTACGAAGACCAAGTATTCATTGTGCCTTTAATGTGCTATTCTTCATTGTGCTATTATCCACAGGAAAACAAACTCATCGCAGCGATGGTAGATGCACCCTCTATTTCAACACTAATTAAAATCTAAAGATGCTTCTTTCAGATCCCATTCTACGTTTTTGTTATTTGATACTCAGTTCAACAAGCACAGCTCAGCAGATACTGTGAGGATCAAATACTGGATCCCGAGGTGGGTCAACCAGTTAATTGAACGGCCGTTCACAATCTCAAGTCATGATACTTCACTATAACCTCAGCCTGACCCATATAAAATACAAATTGCGGCTGCTATTTCCAGCCGAAAGCAAATATTAATGAAGGAGTTTCCTCCGACAAAACCTGGGTGGGACAAAGACCTTACTTTTGGACAGCACTTTGCAAGTATTGTTAGGTGCCCAAACCTGGTTGCCAGAGAGGAAGGACGCACAAGATTTCCACTCCGGACTGCTGTCAACAAGTTAGTATGTCTGAAAAATATCTTTAATTCAACACTGCCTCTGCAATGCTCTGGCCACAGATCCCTACAAATTCTGCAATGGGAACAACTATAGGAAACAAACTTACCAATTCGTTTCATATTTAGCATTGCAACCAATTCCGATGTCGGGTAGGAGCTAATTAACTGTGATGACCATTTTATTATAAAAATCCAGCACACTCCTCAAAAACCTTTAGCGTTATAAGCATGATGAAGCAGTCACTGCATCTTCAGAAGAAATGATTTGCGCTAGAGAATATGCCTAATGTTCTCTTTTGGAAATTATCCATCATAATCCTAATCTGTAAATATATAAAGTATAAATAAGTATAGATGTTATCCTGGTAATAGTCATAACTATACAGGGTGTTTCAGTTAAACTTTTCAGAACTTCTAAGAGGGGTAGGGTACATCCTGACAACTCGAAATCATATAGCAATGTGGGGTCGGAAATGCTTTCCTGAAGCGGTGTTGTACACAGAAGCACCATAAAGAAAAGAGACCGTAAGTGAGAAATCGTTTTAATAATACATGAAAAGAAGCAAAAGGTACATGGATTAAAGTAAGTGTTCGAAGTTTCTTCCACGGGCTACAATGCACGCCTCACATCTCTGACGCATGGACATCCGAACATTCTGGAATACTCCAGGCGAATTTCGAATTTCTTCGGCAGCTACTGCGATTCTTGCAACCAGCTCCTCAGCATTGTCAACAGGGGTGTCATAAACTAGCGATTTCCTATGACCCCAGAAATAAAAATCAAGACATGATAGGTCGGGTGACCGAGCAGGCCAACGCACGGGACCACCACGTCCCGTGCGTTGGCCTGCGAGATCACCTCATCGGACCTTACCTGTTACCGTGTCGTCTAACCGGACCTATCTACTTGATCTTTCTGCAGCAAGTATTGCCACAAGTTTTGAGAGATGAACAGATTTCTGCATCGACGCAACAGACAATGTGGTTCCAACACGATGGAGCCCCTGCCCATTATAGCGGAGATGTTCGTAACTACCTGGATGTCACATTTGGTCAACAGTGGATCGGACGTGGTGGTCCCGTGCGTTGGCCTGCTCGGTCACCCGACCTATCATGTCTTGATTTTTATTTCTGGGGTCATATGAAATCGCTAGTTTATGACACCCCTGTTGACAATGCTGAGGAGCTGGTTGCAAGAATCGCAGTAGCTGCCGAAGAAATTCGAAATTCGCCTGGAGTATTCCAGAATGTTCGGATGTCCATGCGTCGGAGATGTGAGGCGTGCATTGTAGCCCGTGGAAGAAACTTCGAACACTTACTTTAATCCATGTACCTTTTGCTTCTTTTCATGTATTATTAAAACGATTTCTCACTTACGGTCTCTTTTCTTTATGGTGCTTCTGTGTACAACACCGCTTCAAGAAAGCATTTCCGACCCCACATTGCTATATGATTTCGAGTTGTCAGGATGTACCCTACCCCTCTTAGAAGTTCTGAAACGTTTAACTGAAACACCCTGTATATATATAATTACATAATCTGAATCAAGTATAAATGTTATCATGACCTTATATTAATTAAAACTTGAATGCGTATGTGACTCTCATAGGGGTGGATGCATTTTAATTTGTACAATGCCTCCTTGTGTTCAGATTGTGTAGAGGTAAAATCTTATGTTTAAATAAACGGATGATTATGGTAATAATTAATGCTGTATCAGTTCCTAATAAACGTGTTTCTATGACGTTATTACCTAGCAGTGACACGGCAATATAGGAGGAAGTACACACGAGAATCGAAGTGATTCTCGACTTCCTTCCGATTTTCTGCTTCATTCAAATACGATATCGACTACTGTTGCTTCGCAAATAAATCGTCGAAACTCTGTAACATTTACAAATTGAAAACTAACTTCTATTTATTGAAGTCATCATAAAAGCATTTTGAAATAGTTTCTATTTAATATCAATTCCAACCACCAACGTAAACACTTAAGTTCCATTTTCCAAAGCTTTTTAACTGCATTGACTGACTGCATTTTATAAAATCTGAACTCAGAAGAATCTAATCTTCTAGACTCGATTAACTTTCACGTGCAGTTAAGAAAGCGGGAATATTAATGTCGCCACAAAACATTTGGAATGAATGGAATGGGAAGGCTATTTTTATTTTTTTGGCTGATGCTGTATAAGCTTGCTTTCTTGCATCATGTGCCTCTACTAATGCCAATCTAAAAATCTGTCATGCTCTCTAAATCTAAATGTGCTACCTTGGAAGTATCACATCATCTCCAGAAACCTCGTGATCTTCGCCCAGCTTCTCTCCGGATAATTAAGCTCACCTGATATCATTGCAAGACTGTCAGATCGTAATAGAAGTCATACCAGCGCACTGCCATATAGATCCAAGCTGCGTAGCACGACCTCCTTGGATAACGTTTCCATTTGATTCCATGAATATATTTAATAGGTTATATCAATTGACTTTCAGAAACTGTGCAAGGACAAAACCCTACAGATCTGCCTCTCTAGCAGATATGTATGCCCCGGTCAAACTCTAGGTGATATTATTTTGGTACTATATTATCCACTTATTGTTGTATTTATGTATCTACGATTATGTATTTATGTAATCAGATGCTCTTTTAGGCCATGTATTGTATTAACTCATTTGAGTACTCTGTACATGAATTGTAAATAGTATGGAAATATTTATTCATTATTATCATGTGACCTGTGTCCTCTAGTTGGATAGCTGTGAAGGGACATTTCTTTGGAAATAAATAAATAGAAAGGGTATAAGAATATCTTCTGATGCTATCGAGGCAGTTTAGGTGGGTCGGAAAATTGCTAGCTTGGGGGGCATTCACACACTAATAGATTAACAGTAGCCACAGGTAGCGGTGAAAGTGATTCTTGCATCGCTTCTATTGGAATGAGCAGCAGCCTGGAAAGCCAGTTGCTGGGGATTTCCAGAACCGCTGGGAGTCATCACCGAACAAGTAAATACATGGGCTGTGTTAAGAGTGAGATCAGGGGTATGTATACTTGCGTGTACACCAATGCTAGGAGTATAGTAAATAAATTTGATGAGTTTGAAGTGCTGGTCAAGACATCCAAGGCGGATATTGTTCGGATATCAGAGACTTCGTGTCACACAGATATAAGGAATGCAGAACTGGAATTTGGGGAGTACAATATGTACAGAAAGAATAGGAAGGGAGGATGGATTATGCTGTTAGTCAAGAAACAAAATCGAAGGCAGTGCATCCAGTTGACATCGGTGGAGAGGCAATATTGAGTCTGTTTGGTTTGGAAAGCAAAAATGAGAGTAGGAGTGTGTTATAGGACAAATGACTCTGATGAGTACAACAAACAGCTGTACAGAGACATAGTGGGCTGGTAAAGCAGATTGCCTTATAATGGGGATTTTAACTTTCCAGATATCGACTGGAACTTGTGGATTGGTCACTCACACACTGGCAAGACTTTTGTGGATTTATTGGATGATTGTTTTCTACATCAGCATGCTAGAGAAGCAATACTCTTCAAAATGTTACGACACAAAAAAAGTTAAAAATGATGTTATTTTGTAACTGATTTCAGTTAAAGCTTCTGTATCTTTTATCACCTAAGAAAGATGCAATTCATATGCAAATATCATCCGCCGATAGTGGGTTTGATTACCCTTTACAACAAAGCTGAACTTATATACCTTGCTTAAAATCGCGTTTATCTGTAACTCTTGCACATACCTCAAGAGTTCTTATCTTACCCCAACTGGACGTATTATCTAGATGTTCTGGGGACAGAAACGTTTCAAGTAAGCGGATAGCTAATGCCAGGGAAGAGAGCCTAAAAATCTTCAAGGGTTGTGTTAGGGTTGTTAAATATACAAGAACAGTAAATCTTAATTGTTTATACAGTAATGTTAGAAGCGTCGTCAATTTCCATCATACTGAAACTCATCATCCCCAATTTCCATCCGGAAATTGGGGATGATGAGTTTCAGTATGGCTTGTATAATGTATTTAGGAAGGATAGGGTAGATAGAAGGTATGGTGGGGGTAATGCTTCTTATCAGAAGCAGCCTGAGTGCGAAGATAGCTTTCCTGGATTCAGACGTTTCACATGCTAGTATAGAATCTGTATGGTGTAAGATAGTTGGAAACAAAGGTATAATGCGAGTAGGAGTCATCTACAGACCAGGTGATTGTGAAGATTATGACGAAAGCCTCTACATGCAAATGGAACGGGCAAGTAAGCGTCAATGTCTTATTATGGGTGATTTCAATTTGCCTCTAATTGATTGGAGTAAATGGGAAGGAAACTCGACATGGGGAACAAAATTTTTAAATCAACTAGATGACTGTTATTTGTATCAACATGTCAGGGAAAGTACTAGAGAAAAGAATATTCTAGACCTCATCATCACACATGAATCAGATGACATAACAGGGCTGACAGTAAAGGAACCAGTAGCAGGAAGTGATCATGGAGTTCTACGGTGGATGATGATGAGAGAGGTAGCAGCAGTAAAAGGCAAAGGAATGGGTTTTAATTTCAGAAAAGGAAATTACGATGCCTTAAGGTACTAGATGGCCTCTATTAACTGGGTAGATATCGCGTAGAGAATGAATACAATAGAACTGTGGTATGCTTTTAAAACATTAATCACAGACGCCTTGAATGCGTATTTACCATTAAAAAAGTACTCCACGAGGAGGGTTCCAAGTTGGATGAATAGTAAAGTTGCCACATTACTTGAGCAGAAAAAGGTGGCATGGAAAGGTTACAGAGCAATAAAAAGAACTGAAGCCTGTAACCGCTACAAGATGATCTGTAATTGAGCCACAGAAAAGGTTCGACCGGCAAAGGTAGTTTATGAGAAATCACTAGCAAACAGAGCAAAGAGGGGATAAGGAATTCTTCACATATATAAATGCCAAGAAGAGCAGGACAAACCAGATCGGACCTTTACATAAGGGAAAGGGGATAGTGTTAAATACACCAGCTGCCGTTGCAGATGAACTCAACAGTTATTTTGCATCAATATTTACAAATGAAAAACCTTTTGTGGCAATGGTAAATTGTGGGAGCGAAGTTAAAAATTATGTAATTAATGATATCGAAATTTCGATTTTTTAATGAAAGATTATTTAATGAAAAAACTTTCGAGCCTACAGGCCAGTAAGGCTCCTGGAGTTGATGGAATATACCCTATAATCTTAAAGGAGGCGGCAAGTGAGTGCGTAATCTCCCCACTAGACTCTGGGGAGATTACGTTGGATTGGAAAAGTGCCAATGAATCTCCAATACATAAGGGTGCCCCTAAGAGTGAAGTGGGAAATTATCGATCTGTCAGTCTGACTTCAGTGGTAAGGAAAATGATGGAGACAATGACCAAGGGTGGAATTCAGGATCATTTGGATCGAATTGAAATTCTCAAGGATACTCAGCATGGTTTTGTGAAGGGAAAATCACGTTTAACAAATGTGGTTCGCTAATTTGAAAAGGTCACTCACGAGCTGGATTTAGGGAATAATTTCGACATTGTTTATTTAGATTTCAGCAAAGCTTTTGACTCAGTCCCACGTGAGCGGTTGCTTTATAAGCTGGAACATGTTGGAATCACTGGGAAAATCCTTAAATGGATAGCAGGATGGCTTCAGGGCAGGAGGCAGAGGGTTGTGATAAATGGCTATTCCTCAGATTGGGTTGATGTAAGAAGTGGGATTCCCTAAGGATCAGTATTAGGACCACTGTTGTTTTTAATTTTCATAAACGACATTGATGAAGGGATAGAGGGCGTGATGTCTAAATTTGCAGATGATGTTAAAATTGGTAGAGTAGTTAATGGTCACTGTCAAGCTGAGCTTCTTCGGAGATACCTAGATACACTTCAGGAATATTCAGAAAAATGGCAGCTATGCTTTAATCCAAGAAAGTGTAAGGTATTACACCTGGGAAACAGTAATCCCAAAATAACTTATTCATTTGGTGGAGTTAAACTAAACCCAGTACTGGAGAAAAGGGATTTGGGTGTTACGATACGGTCAGACATGAAATTCTCTGAGCATTGTAAACAGGTTGCAAGGAAGGCCCATGGTGTCCTATCGATGATCTATCGAACTTTTGCAAGTAGAGAAAGGGACGTGATAATCCCATTATATAAGGCTTTTGTTAGACCACACTTGGAATACTGTGTTCAAGTATGGAGACCGCACCTAAAGAAAGAAATCGAGCTTCTTGAAAGGGCGCAAAAATGAGTAACTCGCCTGGTGAGATCGGCAAAAGGGTGTCCATATGAAGAAAGACTTCGAATATGTGGGTTGCAGAGTTTGGAAACTAGATACCTTAGAGGAGATTTGATTGAGGTGTTTAAGGCTCTGAGAGGCATCAGTAAAATTAATGAGGACGGAATTTTCAAGGTTATAAATGATGCTAGAACTAGGGGACATAAATTCAAGTTACGGGGGGAAATGTTTAGATTGGACTGCAGGAAGTTTTATTTTAGCCAACGAGTTATAAATTACTGGAATAAGTTGCCTACATGGGTGGTAGAGGCTGACAGTTTGGGTAAATTGAAAGGTCATCTGGATAGTACCCTCGGGCTAGGGAAGCGCATAGGATGGTAGGTTTAATTTCCTTTTCTTTTACTAATTATTATTATTTATTTATATTATTTTATTATTTTTTTTATCATTGTTTTATTCGTTTTTTTTTTTTTTTTTGGCCGGTGCAGCATAAGCCATAGGCTTTCTTGCACCATGCGGCCATTACTAATACTAATACTAAATAAAAATAGGCGATTTTGGTAAATTTCTCTGTGCTGGATGAAAATCAGAAATTAATATTGTTCTATCACCCATCATGTTGTCAAATATTGAAGAGGATATGGATATATTTATCTCATTTGGTATGAGCCTGTAGCATAGAAATGTGATATTTTTATTTCTTAGCACTTAAAACTCCATTACATAAATATCTCGATGACGACACTTAAGTTAGGCGGTAAAATTCCGAATGTCGAGTGTAGAAACGCTACTTTCATTAATTTTAAATCGCATTTCTTCACAGGCTTGGAGAACGTCTTCAACAGGCTTACAACAGTTGGACAAAAAAAGTATTCTGTATTCGTACCTTTATACCGAATTGCTATATTCCATATTTCACTACAGGTACAGGGCATTACTTTTTAATTTTACATTATATGAAGCCCTACCGGTAACACAATCACCGTCCTCCTTCACGGGTAAAAAATGGCCAGGTCCGAAGAGGCTTTCAACCCCGCCTCTCTGACGAAAATATTCATCAAACCCAATTTACTACGTAGGGGAGGTAAAAGAGAGCCTTTTCTGGCTTGTAAAAGGAAGTGTGAAATAGTTTTCTGCAATGGCACTACAATTTGTCTAGCGGGCCACTCTTTTTTCGCATAATAATTATCTTTGACCCAGCTTTCTCACTCGTATCAACGGCCCTTTGTAAATCTTTGTAAATTTACATTGTAAATCCTCGCTCCTTGTCTAGAAGTAGTCGGTCACTGTAGTAATCGCTGTGTTGATGTTCCTAACCGATTCGATGAATTGAGAATGAAAAAAAGATCAAAACATTTCAAATATCCTTACTATTTTTTTGTCTTATATTTTTTGAATCGTAGTAATTACTTTTGATGTACTGGTGAATGTTTGTGTGTTGAAGAAACAGCCGAGTATCTGGAAGGAAAAAACCTCGCTACTTCGCCTGAAAATGACTAACACAGCCACGTTGTGAAAAGCACATAAAAATTCCTCGCATCATTGACGGGATTCGGACTCGGCCATTTTCCACCCTTGAGGAGGATAGTGATTGTGTTCCCGGTAGGGCTTGATGTAGTGTAAAATTAAAAAGTAATACTGTACATGTTATCAAGTGCGTTATAAATGCACATACTGTAATTTTAAAAAGTGCATATAGTATATATATACAGGTAATTACTATATACAGTACCCTCCAAAACGTATCCGGACGCACGTTGGTTTCATATTGACGTCATTGTCGCTCATTTCAATAACGTGTCGATCACTCTCTTCAACCGCTATAAAACGTGCATCTGCATTCCTCCTAGCTACTGTGATCTGTTGAAATACCAGTGTGGGACAGTTGGTCTGGTCTTCTCCCCACCTTCAGTTCATCACATGAGTGTTCCATATCAGACTCCATGCGGCTGCTCCTTTTTGTGCATCCTTGAGAACAGCATTGCCACTATAGCATGTGGTATTATCCTATTGAAGCAAACATGGGTATGTACCAAAGAACTGCAATCATAGGGAGAATGGACTGTCCAGAATGTTAAGGTAAGTAAGTTGGTCTGTTAGTTGTCTATTAGTCACAGAGATAAGGAATAGTCTGTCCATTTGGGAGTCTATTAACTTTTGTGATGTAAAGTTATCTGACACTTGTAATCTCAGATCTTTTTGAGAATTGCCGAAAGAGAACGTCTGAAGCCAATGCCGGATTTAGGTAGTCTAGGGCCAGATGAACGTATTATTAAAACGCCTAAAAATAAGGTCACGGGGGGGGGGCAAACCAACAGTACATGTAATTATATTCTTCTGACTTCCCACGACCTTGGGATCCCGGAATAACCGCTCCACTGCACCTCGGTAAAACAGGCCTTTGTGTGGGCCTCGACTAAAACTATTAGCTTCAAACCAGCCGGTGCCCGAGAAGTTAAAGTTTTAAAAAAATAATATTTATAGAAGTAGTCGTTTGGATAAGTTTGTTGTTATTACTGTATTGTAATTTTTGTCTCTACTAAGGCCCTGCAGCATCAGTATTCTATGATAAGTTGTCTGCTACTGGATGAAAAGTGTGCATTATTGGATACAATAATCGTGAATTAAAAGCTTTCATAATTGTTGGTATTCCTTTATTCTGACTATGCACTATACACAACGACAGGTGCAATGATTTTTTTTAAAGAGTGCAACATTTATTGCGATGAATATAAATTAAATATTGTTTTAAATTTATTATTTTACTAACGTGTTTTTTTTTAAACAGTTTTGTTGCTAAGATATCTCACGATTTCAGAAGTGCTGCAGTTCTGAACACATTCCCGGCTGACTGCACAAGTCTTTGATGGGCATTTCGGTCATTTTCAAATCAAATTAAATCATAGTTTATTGCTTCCAAATTTGACATCTGCTTTATTTCTCTGAAACCCGAACTGGAGGGCAGTAGTAGAACAAGACAAATGAATGACTGTTTACGTCGAGACCTTGACGGCGTTGCCACAAGTGTTATGAACAGGAAACTCATGTGTACTGTCGCCACCAACAAATGCCATCAGGGCACATCTGCGACACCATGACTCGTCTAAGAAAGCTGAGAGAAAACCAGTTAGTAAGCTACGTGATTTATAACTAAGATGAGGTGTGTTTCCTTGAGGTTTTTGCTTTTTTTTTCGGGACTAGATGACCTACTCGCGCGAGTGTAATGCACACAAAAATATAATAAACATACCGCATAATCGAAAAATATATAATTTACAAGAATTCCCGGAATGTCTTGAGAAACCATCTATGTTAGATTAAAAAAAAAAAGACAGTTTTTCGCATCTGATTGATACGATATTATTGTGAAGCGTTTTATCCGCCTTCTGACAAAATCGGTGGAACAAATTCGGTATACACGAATTCGGCACTGCTTCCGAATAATCTTATAATCCGGGTAATCCTTATCCCCTTTGAAAATAAGCGTATTAATTCGGGCTGTTGTTAATCTGATTAGCCGATTGAAACGGGAATTAAAATTGTTTATAAATGCAATAGATTTAAATAAACAAAACTTTATTTCTTGTTTTCTGGTAAACGTGGTTAATATTTATACAATTTAATTTTATATAAAGTCAACTTTAAAAAAAAAAGATTACGCAAATGTATAAAGAATGACAATCTTCGTAAATGTAATACTCAAATATAAAATTTTAAAACGTGATATGATATTTCCTTAATTTAATACTTTGGATATTGTATGCGATGAATTTCATTTTTTGCGTACTGTAGGGTCTGATTCTTACGTTTTCATTCAGGATGGAAAGATTCACATTTCTTGTAGACCCTTTTTGTAGTGGCACTATGAGTGGCCCACTGATCGGAGGACAAGTATTACATTGGAAACGTTTCTGTTTTCAGTGTACTATTCTTACAAGGTAGTCTGAAAATTAAGTTACTCTGGAATCTTCAGGTTGTGTTCTTGCAAATTGTAATCAAAACAATGTCCAACTTCATTGGTACTTTAAAAACCAACAAATACTTAAGTCCTTTTCAAATCTCGTTGTCACTATTCGTCTATCTCGCTTCCATCTATCCCAAGCTTGATAGATGGAAGCGGCAAATAAATGAACATTTGGCTATGCTTTTGCTACAGGTGCGTGAATTGCGAGATCACAACTAATACTCCTGGACGTGGACTTTTCTCAATTCCCAGCTGGCATCCCTGCTACATTAATTGCTGGCAACTTTCCATGTTGTGAATAAAGATTATTTATTTACCGTCTTGGGATTAAAATACAGAAGTCGATTTTGCGACTTATATCTTAAAGTATCAATAAATTCTTATACGTGTATGTATGTTTCTTGCTGTTTGTTTGAACAAAAGGGCAAGGGAAGGTAATGTACAGTTGTACGAGTAGCTTACATTGCTCAAAATCGTAGTGTAAATAATAGTAAAAATATTTTGTACAAAAACTAAAAGTAACATCCATTTCAAAAGAATTAATGTGAACTTCTAGCTGAAAGCTACTTTGAAAGACTTCCAGCTACTTTGAAAGACTGATAACAAATTTATTCTCTAAGGGACAATATCATCAGTCCACGTTAATTATAGAGGGAGAAATGTATGTATGTTTCTTGCTGTTAGTTATAGAGGGAGAAAGCTGTTTTCTGTGGGAAGATTAATGTTAATCTTCAAAATGATACCCAATTCGTGAGAAAGATTACCTTTGAAAATAACTGACTGTAAATCAATTTTAACTTCTTAAAATAAGAAGTGAATAGGTATTTTTAAAATAAAATACCCTTTTTCAAATTAAGAAAAAAAAATGATAAATTTTGGAATAAACGTAATTTTTTAAAAAATTTATCAGAAGGTCAAATCATTGCAACTATTTAATGTTAACAAAAGTTTTAAATGAAGAAGGAATCCTATCTAAACCTATTAAAGGGGTTATAAACGTAGATATTTCCACCAGAGTCACAAGTGAATACAAGCAAATACATCTTCAAGCGCCTGTATTTCTTTTGCGTACAAAATATATTAGTAGGTCGATTCGCAGGCTATTAAATATGTCTCAGGTATGGAAATATCGTGTGTATACATTTGAAAATTTTCCAATTTGCTTCTGATATTCGATCCTTTTAAAACCGGCCTTCCATTTGGATTGAAGGAGACAATTGTGGTGATCGAAGGAGCATCGATTCTATACAAAATAATTTCGCACGCGATTTTGATGTTCGTTGACATAATGATGAGATTCCAAGCTGTTTGAGTCTTTTCAAGCAAATCTTAATCTTAACGTTTCCAATAAGCACATCTGTTCCCATCTCTTCCACTTTCAGTATATGGAAGCTAGCAATATATGTATATAGACCTCCAGAAATTGTGCAGTTTATTTTTTTTATTAATTATTATAGCACATTGCATTCTTCAAAGTCAATCTCACAAATTATGATTTAAATTCAAAAAATTTTAAGATATATTTTTGCGGAATGCCTTTGAAGAAAAGCATTTTTTTTTTGAAGGATTTTTTTTTTCATTTCTATAAAAAGAGCTTCGCTTAATTCTACTACAGAGTTCTCTTTAATTCGTCGGTTGCTCGCAATTTGTGGGATAGAAATTGCATAAAGAAAACTGTATTTATGTCCTTTGTCTTATATTTCAGGAAGCATCTCATAAGAAGCTTCAAAAAAAATGCCCATTATTAGAAGTGGGCCAAGTAAAAACTTGTCCTACCCAACGGACTACCGCCTGCCCAAAGCACCACTGCGGACTTTTCTTTTTTCTCTCTGAGTAGTAGCTTCCGAATAGGTAGGCGACTGCCAATACCTAATTTCTTCAGTTCCCTGTTGGTTGAAGCAGAGCGGCTCTGGGCGTGGCAGGATTCAGATGCTATTTGCTGCACACTGGGTGTTCTATTTTCCCATACAGTCCTTTAGACAGTTTAGCTCTTGAAATATTGTTTTTCTGCCACATTGATGTGGAGATATGGAAGAACAGTTTGCTTTCCAGTCAAACCCTTGAGAAGGATGCTTTTGAGAAACCAGTTGTGCCTTTCGTTTCTTGAATCGTGGCTCCTGCTAAACTTGCAGGAGAGATTCGCCTTTTTGTGCACATTATTGCTATAGTCAAGATAAAGGAGTGGGGATTCAGTGGAAGGTCGTTGGAAATTCTATATGACTGCGTCTTCCTAACAATTGTCACCTGTGGAGCGCTTTCGTTGGACTGTGTCTTGTAAAAAAATAATATCAGGAAAATATACTGTGTACAGTGAACGATGTTATTGAAGCTGTTCATGTCCTACCGAACTGTGTCAAATGGTGCACTACAGATTGTAACTGGATACATGCCTATAGATTTGCACCTACATCGATGAACCACCAATCAAAGAATAGGCATCGAGACAGACTGCGAGGCGAGTTATAAGCAGAAGAAAAATCGTATCTGGATCTTATTGGCATCTATTTGGCAGGACCGATGGAATGATAGTACGAAAGGAAGTATCACTAAAAAGACTTTCCTACCGCCCCAAGGAAGGTAGAGGAATGCCACATAGGTTCAGTCTGTGCACGCTTGTCGTCTCCGGGTGGGAGAAATGAGTTCGTGTTGGAGAAACTGGGGGAATCTGCGGTGGATTTGACCGCTATGGCGACTGTTGAATAGTGAATCATTGCTTTGCTTCTTGAAGATGTTGGGTCGGACTGGTCTGGTATTGAGCTGCGTATTCCTTAGTTATGAAAGGATGGAACCCTGTTCGTTCCATTACTGCATGGACTTGTATATGGATTGCGTTCCATTTCCTGAGCAGTGCTATTCTTGATTACAGCTTTGCCGTTGATATGCGATGGGTACATCAGCTGCATGTATTGTTGTGGGAACACAGTTCTTGACTTACCTTGATTGTGATTTTATGTAGTGAATGCAAATTCGACTTTATGTGGTGAGGTGAGGCAGTTAAATATTTTCTCGTGAGAAAGAATTATCCTTCAATCAAGACCAGCAGATTCATGATCAGCTTTAGTGCGACATAGCTGTTTCATTGATTAATGAACTCACATATCCTCCAAATTGGGGATGTTATATTGATGTTGTGTATTATGTTATGAGCACGCTGGCAGACGATTGATGCTGTTTTGCATCATCCGTACGCTGGCAGACGATCCCTGGCTCCGTGTGCCAGGAGTGATAACCAGCCAGTGGTAGTATATGTTATGCTAGAAATTACCTGTAAATCGCCTTCTATAATGAATAAAAACGTGCACCCACGATAAGACCTTTTTCCTTATTCTGGCTTCAGATTGCTGCAGTCGGAAACAGCCTGTGCAGTCTTTGTACTCAACGAGGCAACACGTCATCACCCACAAGTCAGTTTTCTTTGCATCTATTTGGATTTATTTGCATGTCTTCTGTTTGTGACTGTCTTAAAACAGAAGTTCAATTATTTTGACCAGTGTTTGCATTTTTTCCCGAAATAAATAAAAAAAGCCCAGAAGTAACTTTCCTGTCAACCTACAGAAAATATCGGTGACTCAACAACACAAGATTTAAGCTATTATAGAGCTTGTTCTCACCGCTTTATTCCTAACACTGGTTATTTGCGTGCCAAGGTAGGTATTGAAGGCCGCCGTAGCCTAGTGGTCAGGCGCGGGGGTGCGTAAGTACACGTGCCTTGAGTGACCGGGGTTCAAGCCCATGACTGCTGAATACGGTGCTGTTTCTTGTATTCTGTCTATCTTGTGAACTCCTCTGACCGTTTGGTCGTCCCGGAGTATAAACAGATTATTTATTTATATTTACAATGTAAACCTGTTTAATGTCAACTGGACCTACGTGCACTTTCTTAATAATGGAAAGTGATGGCAATAAAATTCTCTATTAAAAAAGTACACGAAGACTCTGAAACTGCGATGCTAGTTCCATGAGTTGCCTGAGTGTTGCATTACAAATAATGTAACTCTTCTTTTCGAAGTAGAGATTTTTTGAGATCTTGAGAATTAAATCGCCGCTGGATGGTCAATCATTGACCGATGGGATGTTTACGTACCAAGTTTTTCTAACATCTGAAATTCTAGATTGCAATTAAACACTTAAGAAGGACATATCCTTCTTGGGTATGAAGGTTAACACACTTTCCGCTTCATACTTTACGAGTACGCCTACCGTCAGTTGATAATTACTCGTTGATAGTTACTCTCCGTTGACTTTTAACTTACCTTCAAGTTAGCATGTAGTGGGATGGGGAATGATCTCCCCCAAGCATGCAGGTTGCTGCAGTGAGACTACCGTCTCGCTGATTATGGGAGAATGAAAGAGCCGTGGCGGTTGTAAATTGTATGCATATCAAGATAGCACACTGTTACTCGTGGAAAATGTATTATAAACACAATTATGAAACAGTCCAGGTTTTTCTTTTCTCGAAGCGAAAGATAAGAATAAATGAAACGAATACGTGTACTTTTTTCCAGGAAAATATGCTCATATTTTTACAGAATATGATCAGTTCGAAAGTAAGGATAAATCAATACCATCATAATTGATTATGGCAGACCCCCACATGACCCGTTTTTTTTTTTTTTTTTTTTTGTTTAACGGGACATCGGCAATTACATTGGCACCTCACCAGACAAAGGTTAATGCCCTTTCCTTTACACAATCTTCCCTGCGTGTAACTTCCCATCGGGGAAATTCACTAAATGATTTTCATGACCTTCTTTTGATACATCGAAAGCATTTTATGTCAGGAGCCAATTTAGAATTTTGTTGCGTCACTAAATAAAACAAAAGTGTCTATTCACGAGCCAATTACAAATCCATCTTTCATCGAGCTGTAAACTATCATTCTTTTATTATTATAAGTTTTAGTTTTTATTTCTTGTCTTTGAATTTCAAAAAGAAAAACCAACGCATTCAGTACCATTCTGACTGCGTGTGGAGACGTTTTCTTTCTCATAAAAGCTCTTGGCTGCCCTCATTAGCATAGGAAATGCAGTCTGTCAAGTGACATCGCCACTCGCCGACAGTCACGTTCCTCTTTCCGTGACGTCATCACGCAAAAGTGAAGAGTGTGACCTACAGATCACTTTCCGTCCTTTCTGCTTCTTAATTACGGGCTGTTTCTCTGTGTCCCTGAGTCTTCAACCGCCCTGTCGAATTATCGTATTTCGCGTAGCGATGCTCTGAAAGATTGACTCACGGAAGATTGCATCCGATTCGAGGTTATTTATGCGCTATTTGACCATGGATTGGCCGCTCTCCAATATCGTATTACGTAACCGGCCCCGTCTGGGTTATCTGCATTTCATTGAGCCATGACCTTCTTTACGCTTCCTGTCGAAGATCTGATGAAACATTTCGTCTACCTGGAACAAGTTGCCCAAAGTCTTATGTGCGAAACCCCAATGTCGCAGTCTAGACTGCTGTGCGCGGAATACGCGAGTTCGTGTTTACTAACTACCCCAGTTGTCTCGCATTCAAGGTCGTAGCAGGCACCATTACTCTGTGTTAATTTGTTTACGCCCGTTTTTATTTTCACCTTGTAAGGACAGTTTCTTATTTGGCGTGATTTGCACTCTTCTTACTTCAAATGTCTTTATCCTTGCGGGTGCTCTGGTACCTTGTACGAAGCCGTGAAAAAATCCGGATTTCTGCTCCAGTGAGATCCGTCACAAATTAAAAAAAATAAACTGTGGTTTACTGGATGCCGGTTCAACTTTATTGCGCTAGGAACAGTTTCTCAACTTTATTCTGATGTTTCGAGTTCCTGCCGAATATTTAATCAGAGAAGTCATCTAATTTCAATTATTGGCCAGTTTAGATTGTGTAAGAGACTAGAGTCGGTGGAACTGATTATTAAGAAGTTCAGATAACTATCAACGTACACAACCGGTTCTCCCTAACGTGATCGAAACAGCACGATGAGGGCCTTGATTATTGAAGTTGACTTTGATTGAGAAACTAGGAGGTCATTTTATTGAAGGTTGTCGTGTAAAGCAATTTACTTTTGTAATCGTAACTAAAAAGAATTAAATCTTCCTCATTCATCTCCTAAAAACGTATGTCCTCTTTCAACCAGAATTTCAAAGCATTTAAACTCTGCTGATTTAGAACGGTGACACACTCTGAACAATTTATTTTCTAGCTAGGAGGTGGTTAGCTTTTTCTTTTAACATTTCTTCCACAGCGTTTTTTGATATTGTATGATTTACAGTAACCTTCTCATTAGATTCGCTAGATGGCACCACAGGCACCGAAAAAAAAAAATTCCTCGTGATTCGCAACGACGTTAGTAGGGCGACATTTAAGTTGACTCAATGAATTGCTCCTTTGAGAAGGCCGGTGGTTCTCGGAGTTTTTCCCAGGCGTGGCCCACTTTCTTTTTCTACACAGATAATTTTTATTAATAGTGTAACCCCCACCTTAATAAAATTCCCAAGGATTTGTACTGGATTGGCCGCTTTCATCTGAGCAACATTTGAGATGAGATTTATTCCATTTGAGGTGCGTATCTGAAATGATGTACAGTAAATGCTACATCAGACCAGGCAGAGATTTAGGTTTCGATATCCAGAAGGAAGGCCACTACACTCCAGAAATATGCTGCACTACACTCCAGCATATTTCTGGAGTGTAGTGCAGGCTCCAATAGGCGACCTGCTGAAACCATCCCTATCACAAAGTCATGTAGATTCAGTGACTTCAAACCCTTAAATATACTAAGGAATAATGGATTTTTCATTGAGCTAATACCAGGCAGTCTTCTAGTTAATATGAAAATGCATTAAGCTTTAATTTTTCGGGGAATTTTTAAAACAATGAGAAATATAAAAGACAAAATTCGTGGGAGAAATACGTACAGGAATTAACTAATTCTAATGAGGAGTATCTTCACAACTTCTTTTTAACTCAAAATTCATAAACTTTGTTTAATTTTAAAAATAGCGCAGCGTTTTATATAACGAGTTCTTACGATCGCCTTATTTTTTCCCTTTAGACTTGAAAACGATATTAACAAGGATTTCGACACGTCTTCAGAATTATCCTATAATTTAGCCTCTGTTGGGTTATTGGAATGTTTTCTTTCCAGTTTGTTTCAATAAACGCGATAATTTCTTGCCTTTAAAATTTGCTTCGAGTGCACTGTTTAATCTCTTATTAGAGTAGAAGACAAAAAAGAAAAGTTTTGTTTTTCTTCTTGACAAATTTTATAATCCTTTTTCAAGAAGAAATATGAAACTTGACAAAGCCTACAAAAAGTTCATTTTTATATGATTGTAAGTGAGGATATCATTTATCAAATTGCGAATAGCCGCGTCTGCAATAACTGTAAGTGGGAGTGTAAGCTTACTCCTCCCAACAAGAGGAATGAGCTGAAGGATCCATTTTTTAAAAATGTTTTTATCTTTTAAACCTACCTGAGTATAAAGTCTGCTTCTGACAAACAGAAACAGTGAGATTTTGCAAACGATGTTTTCAAATATTTTGAAAACAAGAACAGGAAACGACCTTCACCGCTTGCGTACAGCTGAAATACAACTTTACTTTTTATACTTGGAGTTGTTGTTGTAGAAGGGTTTTAGGAGCATCGGCAACTAAGGCCATATTGCTCCGTGTATACAATCTGTAAATTGCGTGTGTTCTGTGGTCGATTTTCTGTTTGCTGGACAAAAACCCCGAGTTTCCGGGAGAAAAAACCATGCTACCCTCGCCTGAGACCCACTAACTCAGCCACGTCGTGATAAAGGCCATTAAAAATTCCTTTCGTCATCGACGGGACTCGAACCCAGTGTGGGGAGGACTTCGATTCTACCAACTATGCTACCCACGAGGGCTCTTACTCGAAGACAGTAAGATGTTCTGAGCGCGAAAAATAAATTCATGCACTTCGTATCAAGAATGCTGGCATATGCGGAATATTACCATTGTGGTCCTTAAAAAAAAAAAAAAAAAAAACCGTACTAAACTATTGGAGGGAAGGGGAATATGAACATTTAATTCAGCTAATAAAGTGATTTATAATTAAACTAAATCAATGGCTAATTCTAATTTTGTTTTAAAAAAGTTGATTTAGCTTACAAATTAAACTTGGAAAAATTGCTCCAAGAAAATAAGGTTCCACCCTAGTAATGCAAGTAAATAGGAAGATGCTTCGATGAAGAAGGAAAAAAAGAGCATGTTTGACCCTGGAAAAGTAGAGGACAAAGAGTTTTTCACGAATGTAACTGAGTATGGTACAGGAGAGCAGAGTTTTTCATTTTCCCAGAATTGCAGATTTGTCGCTAACCTGTAAAACCATCTGTGCCTTTTTTACTTCAAAATACAATAATTATTATTTTAAACAGCCTTCTTTGCTAAACATTATACTTGAAAAATGTAATATTTATGGGTGCTTGCTTTTCAGCAGCTGTTACTATGGCGAATCGTGAATGGTCTGTGTGCTTCACTTTGATAATAATTCGTAGTGCTTCATGATTGGACAGTGTTGCTACAAATTATACAACCTGGAGTATATAATAATTATACAACTTTCAGGGGCGTTATTAGTAAGATTAAAATGCCATTTCGAGAACAGTCCAAAACATGCATTTGGTCTTACACGACTTTGGAATTCTGCAATTTGGCTAGCGTTGTATATCTCGATGATTGGTTTCAATATTTCGATGCTTGCTGGAGATTTCCACTAACTCTTCTGGTAGTTTATTGCTGGCAGTCAGTTCAGGATATTAATTAGATGTAGCGCTGATCTGGGAAATAATCTATTTGTTTGCAGCAGGTCCAGTGAGTCGAGTTCTCTACAGTGTCTCCATTGACTTGACGTTGGGGGAATCAGTTTCGATGGTTAGTTTAGCAAGGAGTGAGCTTCTTTGATGCATAGCTCAAAGGATTTGACTTTAAGGTTACGTGAAATGTTATTTTTTGAGATTATAAAAGGATATACAGTGAACTCTCGTTATGGAGCTTTCAAAGAGATCTGCCCCAAAGAGCACTATAAGCAGGAACTCCGATTTCACAAGTTTGATCAAGAGATAAGAAAAAGTGTGATAGCGCTATAAGCGGGGGTGTTATAAAGGGAATTTAATATAAAGTTTGGTATTTAGCCATCTGTGTATCCAGTGCTACCAATTTTTTGGCTGTTGTTCGAGGCGCACCATATACTGTATAGTTACTGAACTGTCGGTTATTATGGATAATATGGTTAAAGCTAATTGTTTATTACATATGGAGGAAGTTTCCTGTTTAATAATTCAATAAAGTAAAAATATGCTTCTTCTTTTTGTGGGTAAGCAGTAATAGCGCTACGAAAGCAGAGATGTTTATCAAGGATAATGCTCAAGTCTATGTGTGAATATCCTTGAAATATCCATTTTTGTTGGGTGCTCCTGTAAGAAGATGTGCGATGGGCCTATTTTACGGTTGACTGATAGATTTAGATTTTTCAGGTATTTAACGAAGTTTGCACTTAATTGTTCAAACGTCATTCCGAAGTGTGGTTTCGTAGCTGCGAAACCACACTTCGAGATGACTTGATAAATTCCCCCTTCCCTTGCGGAAACTACTTTGGTTATCCAAGGACAAACTAAAACCAGGTGCCTTCCTCATTGATGTTGAAAGGTTGCTTTAGTATTTTTATGGCCTCATCCAGTTTATTTGCTGTTGTTATGTCAGAGTGGACATTACACTGTGCCCTTAGCTGGAAGGCTTCCTGAATTCTGATTACTGTGTCTACCAGATTAGCAATGGCTGACCTTCTTTTTACTGAAAAATGCCTGTAAAAAAATTACAGGCATTTTTCATCACCAAACATCAACCTACAGGCGGTTGATGTTTGGTGATTGAGGCTTGGTGTTCGTTGTGTTTTTACAAGACTTTCGGATATACAATAGCTAATTATGTAGAATCTCCACTTACGGATGCACTATATCAGGGGTGTCCACTCCTTCACATTGTGCAGTCGCGGCCATTTAGGCAATCTTCAAGCGTTATGCGTCCCCCGAGTTTAAAATTAGTAGCTTTCTCAGTTTTATGTGTCTTCCTTAGAACTTATCAATATTATTATAGCCATATATGAGATATTATTAGTATTATGTAATTAATAAGTGGATTTTCATATATAATTAATTTTATTTCATATTAAAACTGTAATTACAAATATAGATAACAAAAATTAAATTCTAAATTTCTAAAAATGCATAATTAGTGGTAAGGAACTGGTCTTGCCGCGATCTTCAGCAGTTTATCTGTTTTGGTCTCTAGCCTTAAAGGTTGGAAGCCCCTGTATTATCCAGTTCCTCGTGTACTTTAGCCGCTCAAGTATGTGAAACTGCTGCTGTTATAATGAAAGCTGGAATTTCATCAAGACTCCGTATTTTTGCGTAAGACTAGTGAATGTGATGTCGTTGAGAAAAGATACATATGCATAAAGAGAAAAGAGACTGAAAAAAAAAGTGTACGGGAGAAGAGTAATAAATATTATACAGTTGTAATTAAGCTGAACGGCCAAGTTTAGATAATCTAAAACTATAGAGTTTTATTAAGTATACTATAAAATTATAATATTAGGTAAGTGTTCTATAAAATTATAAGTAAATGATAAGGAGATAACTATATTTACTTTCACTGCTATTAATCACTGAAAAGAAGGGGGGGAAACATTAATTTCATTTTAAGAAAAAAAAATCAAACGCGCCTGAAATATAATGCAATGCTCCGCGTACATTAACTAACTTTGTCTGCTTGACTTCCTCAAAGTCATAAAAGCAAAGCAAAAATAGCCATTTAACATTTTTGCTTGGATTTCAGAAGTTTCTTTAGATCGGCATTGAAGGATGGCTTCGTGTTAGATATAGCGATCCATCTGGATCGCTATATCGCCTAGTAACCTCATTTATTATTCGTAAGCGCCCTTACTACTCTTGACCATGAACGTTAAGGACTCTCACGAATAAAAGATTAAATGTTTTAATCTTAATGGGGTGATCAGTTTATGGTTGTTGTACTGAGGAGGAACTATATTAGACATGATATTAGAACGAACCTCAGTCTGGGAGCGATGAAATTTGAAGAAGCTCTGGCAGTTTGGCAACTTCCGATTGGGAGGTCGGGGAATACGAGCTGAAGAGCATGAATTGCCGCTTGAAAGAGAAGTGTTAAAATTCACGAATCCCGTTTTGGCTAGGATATTTTGTTGGAGTTTTCAGTTGGTTTGTAAACCTTGGAAGAGGAAAAATGAAGTCGCCTGCGATAACAACTTTACAGTTAGCCATATAGATCGTAATAATCCAGTCAGTTAATTCAATGAAAATTTCATTTGATTCGGACAAATATCAATAATTTCGAATTCAGTGTTCATAATTTAATGCTGATGGCTTTTGCTTCAAAGGAGTTTGAGATTCTCTTATAAGATATTATACTTTAAACTCTTTTTAGACCTTTGCAAGTCCATCACCTCTTTTGGTCGTATGAGAGATTAAGAACGGTGCGTCGTGAAGTTGTAAAGGGAGAAGTAAGTGATTGTTAGTGTCAAATTCCAACGATGTGTCACTGAGACAGATGTCATGTGGCGCACTGTAACAGGGCATGGAAGGTTGTTGATGCTTCTGATATCTTGGATGTAAGCCGTCACTTTAGAATTTTTCCTCAGGTTTACGTTCTCCTCGCGGTAGCACAGTAGTTAAAATCACCGACTTCCGCACACCATATGGAACAGGACTGGGTTCGAACCTGTTCAATGACGCGAGAAACTTTGATGTGCCTTTTTCACACCATAACTGAGCTAGTCAATCTCAGACGAAGATATCAAGGTTTTTTCCTTCCAGATTCCTGTTTTTTCCTGTCCAGCAAAACAATAAAACCAACAAGAGAACACACGCAATATACAAACATAATACACATGGATGAACAACTCTAATTTGGAATATTTTATTTTTATATTTTCCCTTCAAGTTTGCAATAACGGTGTTTTTTTACTGTTGTTTCTTCTGATCAATGAGCCTTCGATGTCCTTCCGCACCGTGTGAAAAAGACACGGGTTCGTATTGCAAGTCGAAAGGAAATTAGCGTACCAGGATCTGAGTTTTACATCTAGCAAATAACCCAACCGACCTCAGAATACAGGCAACTTATAAACGTAATATACTGCCCCCTCCCTCGTAGCTTTTGCTCTGGCGCCAAAACAAACAAGCAAACCTGTCACGGATCTTGAGTTTCTGTATTTAACACTGTTGTAACTATACACTCTTATCCTTAGTATGTCCACGTGAGTAGCAGTGAATGTAATTACCGTCCTCCCCAACTGGGTGGAAAAGGCCAGGATTCGAATCTCATCAAACGACGCTCTCCGTAGCTGAGTTAGTTGGTCTCGAGTGTGGGGAGTAAAGTTTTTCGTTCAGCAAAACATGAATTTTTATGAATTCATGGGCATATGAATTTTTAACTAGATAATATATTCATTTAGAGATTTCAGGGAGATTTTATGGGAATAGGATTGAGATAGGAAAGATATTGATAATGACTAGTTAAACTGGAGGGTGACATTGAATTTAGAGAACGTTGTTTTATTTCCTGCTCAATTTACACATTTCCAGTCGTGAGAATTTCAAGTTTCACTCATCTGCCCCACACTACATCGTCTTATTCGGTCTTTATAATTCGTCTGAGTTCAAAATTCGAACATTTCAAGAAGTGACAAATTCGCGAAACTGATTCACATTAGAACGTTGGCGGGTTTGTCAGAGAATCCCAGTGTTGTGACGTCAATGTTACACTGTACTGCACAAACTTATTTATAGACAAGGGGGAATTATTAACGCTCGGCGAACTGCAATCCTCCCTAAGTAGGCACAAATGAAAAAGGCACGAAAATGTGATTAAATTCTTGGTTATCATCTGTAGAACAGAAAGTATAAGGTATATATCTCCAATAAAGTGAGCAATGTAAAAGTGAAGAATTGGATTTCTTAGAGATGTTGTTTAAGTTCTCTCATGTGCAAGAAAGAAATAGAGAAATACAACCAAGTAGTTTGGTTAGTACAGCCACCAAAATACGCCAAAGTACAGCCAACAAAATAGTACAGCCACCAAAATACGCCAAAGTACAGCCAACAAAATAGTACAGCCACCAAAATACGCCAAAGTACAGCCAACAAAATAGTACAGCCACCAAAATACGCTCAATCGGGCAGCACCAAGGTGCTGCCCGATTGAGCGTATTTTGGTGGTATTTTGGTGGCTGTTGTTGTTGGAAACTGACAGCAATCTAGGGATGGTAGAATTGAGCTGGGACGTGTAATTCATCGTACAGTATTATGAAACGGTTGAAAATACTATTAGTTGTCTATCCATTTCATATGTGCGTAATGCATATACATTTTTTGAAATGCTTAAATTCTGTATCAATTTCTATCTTTACCTTTTTAAGAATATTCTTTTAGCTGTAGTAACCAGTCGCCTTTAATTGTAAGCCGGTAAAGTATAGATCCTAAAAGAGCCTTACCCCAGAGTACGCGAAATTTCAGTTAAGCCATGCATGTGTTTTTTTTGCATCACTTCAGCAATATTACAGGTCAACGAACTCAATCATGGTTGATATCTGATAACGACGCATTTATCTTGCGAAATGTTTGCATTTTCATTAAAACAGATATTCGTTATCTATATCAGTGAGGCTGAACAGTTTCCCTATGGCTTTTCAGGAACTTTGGTTTAGATTTTTCGCTTTCGGATTTATGCTTTTAGATATCATTGCTACTGTTTCACGTTTCCAGGAATTTCTTTTGATTAAAAGAAATTCGTTATAACGTTTACAAAGACTACGTTTTGATTTTTCCTTCAATAAAACCTAAACAGCGGCGTTAATTAATACAGTGTAGAGGATGCTAGTAGGCCTTAATTCGACTAGAATCGTGTTCTGTCCTATTTTTAAATTAATGAAGTATTTAATTAATCTAATTATTTTAATGTTAACTAATTATTGAGTTATTTCCGTGTTCCTGCGTTTAAATTCTTAATCAAGAATTTATTATTTTTTTTTTTAAGTAGCGATCGCCTCTGAAATATTATGACGCTCGTGCTAAGCAGAGGTGATCTCGCGGCTTTAAGAAGACTCGTTGAGAAATGCGCTGGAACTCTTAATCAGGTTAATCCAAAAGAAAAACAAAACTGCAAAGTTATCTTCTAAGTAGTGTCACCTTGGTTACAACGTTCTGTTTTCTCGTCACGAAATACATAAAAAAAAATATTGCTTTCTTTGCTTATCTCCAGAACAGATTCTCAGAAGAATGAGTCTCAGCCGGTTGAGACTGGATGGTAAAAGCGTTGAAAAGAGGCGTTTGTTTTTCTTTGGGAATTTGAACTCCATTTTACCTCACGTGCTAATGAAAGCGCAAAATCTTTTCACTTTTTAAAATAGAGTATGCTCAATAGAGGCCTTTTGCCCGTTGACAATGCAACTCTGTGCTCTTCGTGCATGAAGACAGCGATCGTCTTAATCGATTGGGACACAAAGGGTTTCTGGCTGGCCGAAGCTCTTCTGTTAGCATATAATTCGTGTCCACTGCAGTTACATATGCTGCAGCTTCGGGCCACAGTGGGAAAATTTATTTGTATTATCGGCAGTTCTCGTTTGCACGTGAACATCTGCCTCAACTCGTTGCCGGGTGGTCTCTCGGCCAGACTAAATGACACTGCGAATGCGAACGTGATCGTAAAAGAGCGGGGTTAATCAAGTGGCTGAGGTCGAGGGTAGAATTTGGATTTCGATGAATAGAGGGTGGGGTACGTGAGGTTGCATAAAAAATATCGGACGGTAAATGTCGGGATCATCGTGTGATTATGGCTTCGATTTTATAATACCGCTTATAATAATGCTCGCCTTGCATCGCAGACACGCGTACGTATTGTGTCAAGGGTCGTGTTCGTTACGACTGGCGGAATTTCACTTTCTTAAAAACCTAACTCCGTAAATGGACCGTGGCTGCAGTCGATCACGTGACAGATGTCGCGCAGCTTCGAAACAGCCGAAAGTGCTCGTAACAGCCAGTGAATAAGAGGAAGTCCGCCCACTCTCATCAGCAGGACTTTGGATTTTTGAAACTGTTTCTTGCCAACCACACAAAAAAAAAAAAAAAAAACTTTTTTTTTCCGTGATTTTATCCGCCCTGAAATGCCTGCCAGTGGCGTTTGCGTCCTCTTGGATTTTATAATGCAGTAACATCGGCTGCCCGGTGACTCGAAGAACAGACAGTCATTGTCTTTGCGAATCTTTTCCTTATCGTTACTCGTGCTAATCTCCGACACTGGCAATTACAGTGTTCTGCCACACTACATTCCACACATACACACATTGCATCAGCGCTCTCGGTTGATACAGTGTGCGTGTGTGATGTTTGCTCGTCGTCCCATATCAATGACGTCATACAGAACTTCGCGTTATCAGTGCCGGAATGACCTTTTTCGACGTAGGAGAAGAAAAAAAAAAAGGAGGTGAAAGGATTAGCAGCGTAGAAGGCTTTTTGTTTTCAGCATTGGGCTGTTTTTTTTATTTGTATTGATTATACTACGACTGTATACAAGAACTGTCACATAAACATTTCTTACTTAAATGCTGTTTCCTTATTCTCAAATTTCTAGATATGGACAAAGACCAGGACAAAAATCCAGTGGCGTTCGTGTCTCTAATATCCACTCTGTAATTATGAAAGTCCTTCAGTCAGAAGGTTGCTGCTGTGGCAGGGAAAGGAGCATAAAATGTGGTAGACACAATTCTGGAGTGCAGCGTCGATCTACAGATTTCAATCCAATCAGCCCCTAGAGAAAAAAACAAAACAAAAACATTTACAAGTGCTATTCGTATTGCTATAATGCAAGTATATTAGGCGCATTAGCATTTTAGTATAATAATTCACTTATTGTTTTCACCCTGTTTGTCCGTCCGACCGTCCGCATATAATAACTCGACTCCCAGCGGATGGATTTTCATAAAATTTTATAAATAGGCCTTTTAAAAAGATTTGTTTAGCCATTACAACTTCCATTAAAATTAAAATAGAAATCGGGAAATTATTATTTCTTTGCTGTAATTATTTTTATTTATTTAATTTCCTGTTCTCATGTACTCGATATGGATTTTCATTAAATTTTATATTTTTGGCCTTTTTAGAACGATTTATCGATCCAGCACAAATTTTATTAAAATTCGATCAATAAAAATCCGGCAATTATCATTTATTTGTGCAGGCGTCCACATGTAATAACTCGACTCCTGGTAAATGGATTTTCATGAAATTTTATATTTCTCTCTTTTAAGATGCCTTGTCGAGTTTTTCCAAATTTCATTAAAATCAGACCAACAGAAATCTGGTTATTATTATTATTATTTTTTTTTTTCATGCATATAACGTAGGCCAGAGGTCGGCAACCTGCGGCTCTTTAACTTTTATCCCACATGAAGC
This sequence comes from Mastigoproctus giganteus, assembly GCF_048544385.1. Lineage (NCBI taxonomy): Eukaryota > Metazoa > Arthropoda > Arachnida > Uropygi > Thelyphonidae > Mastigoproctus > Mastigoproctus giganteus. Next base: position 41,011,206 of record NC_143576.1, read on the forward strand.
AAAGTTTGAAATGGAGTTAGAGGACTTAAAAATCAAGGACATGTGGAGTGCAACACTAAAATTCCTTAAAACCGAAATTGAGGATTTGGAGAGACAAAAGGCTACCCTTGCAATTCTACATAAATGGATGCCGATAGATGAGTTGAAAAAGCAATATATATTTTGAAATATTATTAATAAATAATATTTCAAAAAATATATTTTTTTTAATAAAACGCCTTCCTACTCTATTCCATTTTTTTAAAAACTCCCCCAGCTTGAGCTGAAGTGCGGCCCTTCGGATTCTCTTTTTTTTTTTTAATTAGATCAAAAATGGCTCTTCACTCAAAAAGGTTGCCGACCCCTGACATACGCTATCCGCGTTTTTTTTTTTTTTTTTTTTTTTGTTATACACGAAGCAACATGGCCTTAGTCGCCGATGCTCCTAAAACCCTTCAACAACAACATCTGCCCCTGCTTAAGTCTCATATCAGAACAAATTTTGCCTTTGAAACGAGTTGCTCTGGTACTGCTGTTCTCTCAAGCATATTTGAGAAATAAATGCAATTAGCAGATTTTGAAGATGTAATTTTTTTCTTTTAACGTACTTCAATATAAGGAAAGGGCAAATGGTTGTGAAAGCAGGGTTTATTCAGATGTGACCATTGCATTAACTAAGCAGTTAAAATTCTGCTGGCCAACTGCAAAAAAAAAAATAATAATAATAACAGAGGATGACTCTCCTGACTACATAATTTAATAAACATTTTATTATTCTTATTATTTCTCAAACCAGCGCATGTCAACATAATAATAATACTGAAGACTCGTTCGTTCTCAATTGATCGGAACGGCTATAGCGTTAGGCCTATAACCAAGATCCGTAGTCCATCACTAATTAAATATTATCGCCCAATCTCTAAAGTCCCCGAAAATATGACGATATTCTCACTGAAAACGAATTCCACAGTGATCGCACATACTTTTGGTAACACCCAAATCCCTGTTGTAACTGCTCATTCAGACTTAGGTGTAATGTTCGATTCTGAACTCCATTTTAGTATTCAACCAGATAAACTTATCTCACGAGCCTCGAGTCTGCGTTGGACAACAAAACAAAATCTTCTGCATATTAAAGATGCTGGAATCGTTAAGAAATACACAATAACCATTGTCTACCCACCATTATTACACGCTTCGGAAGTATGGGCGTCGGCCACCCTAAGTCCAAAAAGCCTCTTAAGGCATCTGAATATTGACTACTGAAGTGGGCCAACTGGAAATTCAGCAAATGCGATGGGCATTCCCGACTCTCCAAGCTTATCGATTCCCAGAGGCTGGTCATCACGATGAAAATGGTTGTCGAACTAAATTTGACCCATCCATAGGATTCGTGCTGCTGGAGAATTCCTTTGTGGACTCTTCGAAGACTGGCCCCAGAATACTAGACTTTAACTGACGGACCGTACTCTCCCCTTTCAAATGCTATCTCCGGTCTACAAATTTGATACTGACTTCCACAAATTTGCGTATGACAAAATATATAGAAAGAAAGGAAGTGTGCTTCATACAACGGCAAAGTTAGGCAACAGTTTAAAAAATGACTGGACATAGCGTGCTATTATTTTATTTTTTTTCAGACTTGCAAGCGTCTCTGGTTTTGACGCTTTAATGTGATGATATTTCCTAAACAAAATAATGATGGTGATGAAATGATGAAGTTTCAAGTTTATTGGTGTTGCAAAAACAGTCGAGTGAATTACACTCGACTGTTTGTACAACTGAAGGTTCGGAAAGCTTTCTTTCTCTCAGCGTTTGTTATTAACCTCCTTTATTCTACTTTAATATAAGCCACTTTGAATTATAATTTGTGAATACCCTTTTATATGCAATTTACTTTCATTATTTCATAAGCATGTACACTCCTGGCTTGCGTGACGTGATTGTAGGTTGCAACATAAACTGTACTTTGTTCATGTAATCTTCATGTTGCAATAAAGGTTTTTTCTCTCTCTAACTGCAATATACGTATGACTTACCGTATATTTATACAGTACAGTAGAAACACGGTATAATACAATATACAGTGTTTCAACTACAATATCCGTCCAATGGGAGAGGGGGGGGATTATCACATGCGGATGGACGGACGGATATGGCGAAGGCAAGAAGCGTATTATGCATATTTACTAACGCGCCTAATAATAATTACAGTTATAATAAAAATATCTGTAGTTGTAATGAAACTATTGTGTAAATAAAGTAAATGTTAAAGCCGTTGTAATTCTTTAAGTTCTCTATATTTTGTTCATAATTTTTACCACTGTTAAGTGCGCACTTTTGTTTTTGCACATAAAGTGGCCAAACGTCCTGATTTTGTCGGGGTAGTGTACATATTTGATTTTTAAATTTGTTCCATCATTAAATGAAAATTTTGAGCAGAGTATTGAGAAAAATAAAAGTCAAAGTGAGTCGGCAGCTAAGACAGACACGTGCTTGTCCTTAGGAGATTCACTTGGGACCCTTTCAGTTCAAAGGAACAAAACAGTTTGGCATATATCTTCAGTTTCTCAGAACTTGACAGCCCAGTCTCCTAGTATCGGTATCCTCGCATCCATTTCCAGGAAGCATCGGTTGCTGGCATTTCGACTCTTTATCAGAGCAGTTATTTTTAGTCCAATGTACGAGTTCTGAAAATTATGTAAATTGAAATTCGTTTGGTTTTGTGGAGATACGCTGTTATTAGAGTCCCCTCCTCAGTCGAGATGCTGTTTTCAATATGGATTAATTAAGTTGTAAGGTTGATTGCTTTTTATTTTTCCCCTTTTCGATTTTTTTAGAAGCGCCCTTAAATTGGAAATCCATGTCATCGAAAGCCATGTTATAATGAGATGGTTTCAGAAAATCTGGCCCGAGAATCATAGATTCTCGCTGTTTCATAATGCTGCCGGATTTGCTGTACATGATAAACGTGTTGCGTGTATTACGCTAAGAAATATGAGCGCTTAATAAATAAGTGTGTTGTAAACTGACTATCTAGTTTGATCTGGTCTGCCTGTTGTGAAACATTTGTCAATACAGTGTGCGTTGTTCAACTAAAGGTTATTTACGATTAGCGTCATTGCATCCTCAAAAATGAGACAAAGGGGAAGGTTAGTCTTGAAAAACATCGAAATAAATGCTTTCTACGTTTGTTTAGCGTCATCCATGCATGTCTGTCTTACCGAAACGAACTATATTAATATGCACTACAGGTGTGCATGCAGTTTGTGAGTCAGCTAGAACTCATTACGGCACTACGTGCACAAGTACGGACTTAAATCAACAGGTCTACGGCTACACTTCATAAACAGAACAAGTTCACTATCATCGCTACAGCAGCGTGCCACCTTTCCTGTACGAGCGACGGCTGCACTGTGACAGCACGCGGTCCGCGTTGCAGTTTATGTGTGACGTAATAATTACACGCCGCCCCTGCTGAAGAACTGTGACCAGAATGACTAACTGGGATGTTGCTTGTGAGGAATCTCGAACCAGAAACTTCTGCACTCCCTCGAAAAGTGAACTGAGTCAGCGGAATACGAAATAATTACGACACCTGCCATGCCAAGGGGTGGGGGGAGGATGAAATAATAATCTGCTAACGTAAGAGACCTTGAATAGCAAGGTCTGAGTGCAGAAGTATTAGGCAAGGTCTTCTGATTACTGTAAGTGAAGCTTAAGACCGTATTTCAACCTGCTGATAACAGCCATGCTGGAAAGATAATTTACGCGGTGTCCAGTTGGTTTAAATTTCTGCTATGCAACCACCAGATGGCTCTTTAAGATCCTCTTTATCTCCCGATAACAATTATCGTTACGTTTGTAACGTAAAACTTGGGAATGGATCCTAAAGCTGACACATTCCTCTCCAGATCTCTTGTCAACCCATCTTCGGGTGACATTCATGACGTTCTGTTGTGTAATATTGCAGCGGGAGTTTTCGGATTAGCAATCATAATTCTCTTAGGCCTCCCCGCCCATTTCCACACCTCGCTACTACGTAAATTTGAAGCGCACCTCTTTCACTACCTTCATCTGTTTTTGTTTATCCTTAAAGCATGACTTCATACTTTGCAAGATTTACTTTTCTTCTGATTGTTTAGGAGAGTTAAGACTTCAAACTTCTTTAAGAACTTATGGGTCATAACTTCATAGAGTCCAGCCCCTTTAAAAGTTGAATAACTCTGCATATATAATACATCCATGATGTCACACAACAGACAAGTATCTATATATCATTGACAAAAGACTAAAAAATTGTTATCAATTTTTTAGTAATGTTTTTTTTTTTTTGATATCCCTATAATTGCCTTTTTTTAACGTGTGTTTTTTTCTCAGGTAGCCTATGCTAGTTCTGCGATTTCACTGATTAGTGTGATTAATTACCCCTTCTGATGAATAGGAATAATTTCTTTCCCGAAGTATTCCTCCAAAATATCCTGAGAAAAGAAAAAGTTAAATTCTACCCATAGAATGGAGCTGTCTTTAGGAATGGTTGTGTGATTTCCACTTCTCGCCCATGTGTACAGATCTCGGTTCGATTCCCGTTCTCAGACCAAAGTAGACTGCTACCTTGGGTCTAGGATGTAAGAGTTTTACCCAACTATTTTTTTTTTAACATCCCACAAATGGAAATTGCAGATTTATATACCTGCTTTAAATGTGGTTTTCATACCTTGAACGATGTCATCATTAAAAAGCAGGTTATCGCAGTCAAGGTCATCCAGTGGATCTTAATTTTTGTCAACGAATAAAAATATGAGAACCAAACAAGTGCTTGTAGCAGACTAACTTTAAGTTTACTACATAATTAGAAAAATCATCCAAGTCTATGCAGAAAATTTCATGAAAAACAAACTTCTAATTTTAAACTACTCTCAGCATCTAATTTTAACAGATTTTTTTTCAAGTTGGTTTCATATCAACCCCGTCGAACTGTTTTCGAGTGTTTATGAAGATACGGATAGAGGTATGAAAGGGGGATTATAATAGGGATTCAGTAGTCATGTACGCTAATGGCGATGTCCCAGTTCTAATATTAGTACAAGGGAATGAGTACCGATCATCGCTGCAAAAATCAGAGATTATAAACATCATAAAATGCGTAATGTATAGTGTAAGTTCGTGTTGTCTTCATCAGATAGAGTAAACGTATATTTACCCACATATCGAACATGGTTCTATAACCTCTTTTGCTCTATTTTGAAACGCTATCATTGACCTGAAAATTGCTATCCTCCGACAGGTGATTCAACACAGGTGCGGGTTAGTAACTGGAAACAACATCCGCCGAAGTAGGTGAAAAAAGAGAGATAATTGTCCCCATCTCGCAAGCAGGAGGTGAAGCAATTGTGAACTGTACATGCTAGCGTGTCTTGATTTCCTAAGCGTAAAATTCCCTTCGATTTTAAACACAATAATGAGCTGACAGCACCAAATTTTGCTTCGATTGAAGCGGTTTCCATAAGTCAGAAAATGAGGCTGCTTGGTGGGTTAGGCACGCCACCCAGGTGGTGTGGGGGTAACTACTCACCAAATACTCCCTTCTTTCTTAGGCTGAACGAATCAAGTTGTAAAACTGGTACCGACAGTGAGGTCAGGAGAGATGCAATAGACAGGAAGACCTGGCGACGCTAACCCCCCTGTGTGCAGTGGTCTCCGAATGAATGGCACGATATCTTATCTTTGTTCAGAAGTTTATCGATCAGTGAACTGCCCTTTATCTCAGTTTGCAGCTACAGATCGAAACCTGAATGCCTCAAAGTGAAACAGCGCAGCAAGGAGTTACCTACTTCGACTACAGCAATCTAAAATGGCCGAACATAATAGGCATAGTGAAAGCAGGTAGCAATTCCTGCGGAGTCGAAGGCGTCACGGTTTTACTCCATCAATAAAATGAAATACAACACTCGATACACGGTAAATATCAAGTTTCGTTTTAATCTGGTCTCGCGTTACTTTTGCACTAACGTGTTGTAAAGTGTACGCCTCAAAACAAAAAATACTAAAAAATCAGACTCCATTATTAACTAAGCAGACATTTGCATCCCAAATTGGCTGTTGGCAATCCTTCAAATTATTCACGCGACTGACTGCTTTTCTGGCCCATGGGTAATACTACAAAGCGTCGCTAATAAAAAAAAAAATAATAATAAATAAAATAAATACCCGAGCAGACCAAGGGAGAATGTATATGAGTAGATAACAGAAATAATAAATAAATATTATTTATTTATTATTTGTTTGAACGACAGAATACCTTCCTTTTTGCACCCGTAAAAGGCAGGTATTCTCTTGTTCATCATTCTTTCTGCTTTCATGTTTTTCTTATTAATTTAGCATTTATATTTGTTTAAAAAATTTATAAATAGCTCCTTTATTAGCTTTTTATGTTTCAGAGTCCTAGTGGAGCACAACCAGATTATCCTGGTCTCACCTGCCTTTCAAGAAGAGATTTTCTTCCCTCCATGGATATACCAGTGTTTTGTATTTTATATTCTTTAAAATAAATTGTTAAAAATAAACACGAAACTCTTTTCGACTAATAGTTGCAAGCATGTTACTTTATAAATAACCTGGATCCATTTAACGGGGTTTATTCAGCCAAGGCGCGTTTTAATGCTAATTGTCTGCCTTGTTCGGGCACTCGGCCTGCAGTTAATTGCTGATTGAAGCGACAAAAATGGTATATGCGCAATTTACAGATGCAACATACTAAAGTCTCATGGCCTTAGTTCCCTAGGCGTTTGATTTAAGCAAGCCAACCCATCTTATTTGCCTCTATTATTTAATCTGAGGTTTCTTCGGGTGAATTGCTGCTTTTCTATTTTCCTTAAACCTCGACTTACCCCTATCATACCAACTACAGCCTGAGAACTCGCAGGTGTCCGAATCTCGTAACCTCTCTACAGGCTGACAGTAAACTCATCACAACTGATAACCAAGCTGCTAGCGATTGTTCTTATTAGTTGCCTACGACGTTGCTCTCCTTAATACTGTATTTATTTATTTATTATATTGATTGCTATTTACAACTGCCCTTGTACAACGACCAAGATAGAGGGGGAAAAATTACAACTCAGAGAATAAATTTACAAAAAATTGACAGTTTAAAAATAAAAAAAGGTCCTTCGTGCTGAGTGCCTCAAAGAGGAGTATCCGCAACATGTAAAGCTTGACAAACTACGAGCCCGAACTGCTTGATGGCAGCATCAGTTGAAGAAAAAAAGAAAAAGAATAAAAAGATTGTGTTGCTAGGCAGTCAACCTCCAAAAACGACATCCGAAACCACAGCAGATAATTCGAGAGAACTGCGCATTGGGACCGCCTTCGACGGTGGGCAGGCTTCCCAACTCAATTTTTGCTTGCACTGCATGCAAGAGACTATGGGTTCTAGTTAGCACTGTTGTGACTCAGTTGTTTGTTGGAAGACAGTTGTTCTGTTGGTCTTACAGGACCATAATTTTTCACAGTTTACTTGTAACGGGTTAAGATTTCCATTGTATTAAGGAACATCCTTTTAAAGCTTTTCAGGGAGATTACGTTGGACCGGAGTGGTTTGATCTGCAGACTGCATGATTGCCTCTGACTTCGTAGGTGCGAGATGATGCCTGATAGGACTGGTGCATCATATCAACTTGTCAGTAACTTGGCCAGGATATGAATATTTGTCCTGATGACAAGAAACTTCCAGGGTGTCGGCTCAATATTTGCAAGAATGCATCTTGATACAGTGAAGGGAAATTGGAAGATCCGGTTTAACCACCTAAGAAGCCAATATTTAATGCTTAGGAAGGTTTTGACGTACGTTTCTGGAGCTGATGACTGAAGCGCATAAGGCAACCGAGGAAACGCACCTAACAATGTATTCTTTCACCAGTTGAGCATTATGGACCCCAGCTAATTCCTGTCTTGAGCGCCAGATGGCGACTAGGGTCTTCTTCTTTGTGGTAGTGAAACGTTCCGTGAAGGATAACTTGTTGTCCCAGGTAATTCCCAGATCTTTGCAATGTTCGACTTTCTGTATGGCGATGTTATGCTTCCTGTTCTTTCGGGAGAAGGACATCTGGGTCGTTTTGAGAGGATTTTTTCAAGTCCAATCGAAGCCAGAAAGTTAGCTTCGATTTCTTGGGACAGCTTAGTCGATCTGGTAGACGGGTGATCTTTCCTGTGTTTAGAAAGGTTGTTGAAGCACGTTTAGTAGGAGCCACAATTGAGAAAATAAAGGATACCAATGGTAAGTCGAACGAACCACTTCAAAAGGAAACAATGAGTGGAAGAAGAAAGGAGGATGCAGCTCCGAAAGGAAGGAAGGAAGGAATTCTGCAGAAAGTCGAGACCCCAAGAATTTAACACGAATTGTGCATCAGAACAGAAAGTCCAGTGCGGCAAATGACTGAAAAATTCAATTTAGAATAAATAAAAAAATAATCTTTTATTGCACATAACCAGATACAGTGGGCAGTAAATGCCCATCACAGCCTACAAGGATAGGAGGCGCCTCCGTAGCCAGATGGGAAGAGGCAGCAGTGCGTAGCACACGCTTCTTGATTAGATCGGGATTCGAGCCCGTCAACACCAAATACGGAGGATGCGGAAAGGTCAGGGAATGACCACCGCAATTCCCGGAGCAATATGGCTTTAGTTGCTAATGCTCCTAAAAAAAAACAAATAACAAACAAACAAGGATAGGAGTTTCACAATTCGTTACTACATCGACATACAATTAGAGATAAGAACATTAACAGGTTATGCTAACAGTTATGGTAATGAAAAGTTAGCTAAAATAGATTAATGATTTTCTAAAAAAAAAGTGGAAGGCAAATTATAGTTAAAGTACAAATTTCCGATATTTACATTAAAATGTCAAAAAATATCAATTCCAATCGACACAACTGCCATAGCCGATGTCCACTGCATCCACGCTCCTAAAGCTAGTGGAAAAAAGTCCTTCTTCCGCATATAACACGCCATCTTCTTCCACAATCATCAAAACAACTCCATTATGTTCTCCCTAATAGATCAACTGTCTCCAACCTTCTGGCAGTCCAAACGGAAATTCTAAATGCATTTGAGGCCAGATCAGAAATGGCGGTTGTTTATGCCGATATCGAAGCTGCTTCTGATAGCCTCAACATCTCAGCCCTTCTGAATCTCCTAACCAATTTCTTTCGGATCAAAGGTGACGTTTTCGCTTTTCTTAACTCGCTCCTCTGGAATAGAACAGTGTACCTCACTCATCGCAACCTCTGTTATACCCGATCCATCAATGCAGGTGTGCCGCAAGGTGGCGTTTTATCGGGTTACTTTTTACCGCCCTCCTTATTCCGTTTGTGTGTAACAGAGATGATGTTATTATCTATGCCGACGATATAAAGTTCCTAACGGAAATACCACCATCAGCCGACAGGGGAGTGATCACATCGGAAATCTGTAATAAGATCACAGCTTTCTCTAGCCATCTCAACCATTTCGGTCTCAAACTGAACCCCCAAAAATCCGTTATTATGGTTTTTTCTCTGAAGAAGTGTCCCACATCCATACAACCCTCACTGCACGGTGCAGTTATTCCAAGTGTAACTAAACACAAAGATCTCGGTGTAACCTTCGACCCAAACCTTAGATTCAACTGTCACATCGAATGTGTTCTACGCAAGATCAGCCGAATGCGTTGGATTGCCCGTCAACATCTTCTTCATAACACAGATGCAAGAACCACAATCAGATACCTGGAAACCGTTGTGTATCCTACCTTTCTGTATGCCTCTGAAATATGGGCATCCGCAATACCTTCTCTTATGAAGCCCATCTTCGCCAATGAATACTGGATATTGAAGTGGGCAACCCACAAACATCGACTCCCCCCTCAGCAGAGGACCACCAGCATGGCCGACCAACTTCAAATCCCACGGCTGCCTCAAATAATCCGCATGAGGAGAACTGTGACCACAGTCAAAATGCTGGTTGGAAAAATCAACTCCCCTGACTTCTGGGATATATGCCAGTGGCATGTTCCACTTCCGTCCTTACGAGCCACCCGTCTTCTTCAGCTACAACGGAACAGGCAGTGACAGATTCCTACCTGGACAAGTACTTCCTACAGTACAAGCCCTGCTAATGATCGGAGTTGACCTCCAGAAATTCGCTTCTAATCGCGATTACAGGCGCTCGTTGGCCGAACTTGTTCCCCTTTTGTTTGGCCCCTGATGTCGACTCATACTGATATCTCCATCTGCTATCTCCTATGAGGCGCATAACGGCACGTCGCAGGCAAATCGACGAACTGTCTCACAAGAAAATGCAATACCGAACATCAATTTGGCACTGTGAAATATTCTGACTTGTGTGAATATGCTTAAATATGTGCTTTGTACATATGAACGTGAACCTTGGTGTACTGTCTGCCTGACAACTATGTACATACTCATATCTATTGAAAGATTAATGCTACGTTTTTAATTGTTATGTTATCTTTTATATACTGTACAAATTTTTATACTGTTCATATTTTTATATTATCCCCATATCATTGTCAAGCCCCTGGCCTCCTGGCTGTGGCGGGCACAATATTGTATCTGTATCTTTACTGTACAATAAAGATTTTCTTCTAGCATGCAATTATAAACCACGACAGAGGGTAGCCAGTTGCACAATCACAAAATAGCCGAAATTTTCCATGTCAGTCATTATTAGTTTCTAACATCACATCTTGTACCAGATCCCATTAGACGGGAGAAGCACGGGGCACTCAGTTAGGCGGGCATCGTCTTTACAGGCTGTGTATTTTGGTGAGCACTTTCACTGTTGGGACAGTACACAGATAAATGTATTAAATGCGCTGAGTATGTACTGAGTATGGCGGGGACCTGATCTGCGATTCGGGACTATATGTGGACTGGGTTGCAAATTTATCCATATCCTTCCACTCTACCTGATTCCAATACTGCATGTGAAAGGTTCGCAGTCACTGCGCAAGTGTGAATCTGTCGCTCAGTTTAAGTCTACGTAACTTTGGCAGCAGCAGCGTTTGGGTTGACTTCAAGAACTGTGCAGGGGTGCGTCGGGTGCAGAGATCACAGAAATTGAGGGATGAAATGATATCAGTTAGAAGTTTGATGGATGTTGTGAGCCGTCTTCTGTTTTTAGTGATCCTGTTAACCCTATTTTCCCCGCCATTTGGGTCGTTCATACCTGTGGAGGAATGCGGTGCTTATGAAGAACCGACTGGAGTAGCCAGTATTCTTCGGAATACATTTTAATTCTTTACTGTGGGTCTGCTGATGCCAAATTTTCTGCTGCATAGAACACCGCAGGGTGAATTACAGTCTGGATATATTTCTTCGTTATTCTCAAGTCAATTACGCACAGATGGTTTTGTGTAGCACAACATCTACGGCGACGCATATTTGTTACTAGAATGTTTCAGTATGCTAATGGAATCTAAGCTTTGGGTCGTGGCTGTTCACTATCGGGATCTGGGCTCCAGGGTATGAGGTTAGAATTTGGTCTGACGGCTTTATCATCATCTCAGATTTTGAAAAGAAAGACCCATTTTCAATCGAAATATGCGGTGAGAATTAAAGAATCTGGGATTTATTAGTCGTGTGCGTAATGAAAGCCATTTATTTTTGTTAAAAATCGAAAGATTCAACTGGAGTGGTGCTGCAAACGCCGAGACTTCGTTTGGAAACAATGGGGGAAAAAACACATGGTCTGTAGAGTCTCGATTTATATTTTCTTTCCAGCAATGGTTGAGTGAAAGTGTGGCGTGAGCCTCGAAGCTGTGCATCCAGACTCTCGTGTCCACCACCCAAGAAGCTGGACGTGTATTATGGTATAGGGTACGTTCTGTTGGTTCGGACTGGGTCCGCTCATACCGCTAGCAGGTCGCGTTACCATCAACGAATATTTTTCTGTCGTATCGGGCCAACTTCAACCTGCAATGCTTCCTCTTTTTATTTTATTTTTTTTTCCGGATTCCGATTAATTCTTTCACGATGACACCGTACAAAAATTGTACTTAAATTGTTCTCGAAACATTTCCAAGGTTTTCAACGTCTACCCCAACCGCGCAATTATCAGATCTGAATCCATTTCGGTACATTTAGAACATATTAGAAAGAGCAGTCCGGCGTTACAGTTTTGTACGGACCACAAAACAGCAGCTGACAAATATCCTGATGGAAGTATGGTCCATTCTGGAGGTAGATTCTCACGGACACTTAATGGAATCCATGCCTCAATGTGTACGGGCTGTAATTCGAGCAAAAGGTGGTACTACTATGTATTGAATAGAGGTTTCTAATGTTTTGGCAGGCGAGTTTATAAATGGGTTAGATATTTTATTAGCCTGAAATAATTATTTTTATTATCATATTTTTTTTTCTTTACCAGCAAGTATTTGGTGTTCCATTGAAGGAACTGCAAGTGTATATTTGTCAGAATTCTGTCTAATGGAAATTGAAAAGGAAATAATTTCCAAGCAATTCCCCCCCCCACCATTAAATTAAAATGTATGTCTATCGTATCTGGTTTTCCCGCTTTCGCACAATCGTGGACGATTGTGCGATAGCTGGAGCGCGCCTCCGTAGCCAGGTGGAAAGGAGTAGCAGTGCGTAGCACACGCTTCTTGATTAGACTGAGCTTCAAACCCGTCACCACCAAATACGAAGGATGCGGAAAGGTCAGGGAATGACCACCGCATATTCCCGGAGCAATATGGCCTTAGTTGCTAATGCTCCTAAAAACCAAATAACAAACAAACAAACAAACAAACGATAGCTGGAAAACCAGATACGATAGTCAAAATTCTCCAACTTAACCATCCTGGAGAAAGGTGGAGTTCACTATCGTAGTTGGAGAAAACCAAGGTCCAAATTTCCTGAATTGAACTTCAAAACGACAAGAAAGTACCAAAATAAATTTTAATGGGACCTTTAAGAATGACTTTAAATATTCCTTCTAGGACGAAGAATTAAAAGAAAATATAGTTTTCTTTTTTATTTTGTGTCAATAATATCCCATATGGTTAATAACATCGTCGAAATTAGATGAGAAGAAAACTTTTGTTAGCAAACAACGGAATAGAAATGATAGCCCTCAACTTGTATTGAAGAGTAGCAGAAACCATTACAAGAAATAACTAAAAACACTGATTTGAAACATGGAATCAACGTTATTCCACAAAGGGTCTAACTGCATATACATTAGTAGCGTTAGAACGTCTCTGCATTCTCGAATGCAGAAATAAGAGCACATTAAGCCAAAAGTCTCACATTAATTCCCAGAATTTTTTGAGTATTTTATAGAATCGGGACATCATTCAGAGTTCTGTAACGCTATAGTATTAATAAAATCACCAAATTTAAGTCAGACACAAATGAATCTTTAACAATTAGATCAACTTTTAGATCTATTATTGTTCCTAGGTCTGCATTTCCGTATGAGGAATGAACCTTCCGTTTGTTTCTTATAATATTATTTTTCTCAATGAGTCCCCTACCTATTCCCTTCAAACTGAGGTTGTTGTCCAGGACTTTGACTAAGAGGATCGGTAGTGAAAGCGTCCAGATTTCCTAGTGAAACTTTCTACTTTTCTTTCTGTTAGACTTCTGTTCTGTTAACTTTTTTGTTCGTGTTTTTCCTTTCCAAACGATTAGGGAACGAGAGAAAGCAATGTTCTTCTGCCCTTTTTTTTATTCATTGGTCTTCATCCCCCAATATCCCTTCAACCCTGATGCAATGGAATGCCCCATGGTTATAAAAATCTCTTGGAGCTTCACTGCTTACTCTTTGAAGACGGTTTTTTGCAATGGTGATCACCTCTCTTCCGGTCGAACTTTCATTTGCTTGTTTAACTTTCCGGAAAGGATGGCTTCTTCAATAAACGAGTTCAAATTTGAAAAATATTCTCTGAATTAGTTCACTTTTGGTTTTAGCCAATACAGTTGGAAGGTTTTATGTTTCGGGATGAATATCATATTTGCAAGAAATTCCAGGTACGTTCATATTTTTTTTTATATGTTAAAATTTTTATTATTTTTTATATTCGCTGTGGTCATGGGTTTCTAATTATTTATGCATTATATTATTAATGATATCACTTAGTTTGATCTTTATGTAAAGTTATTTGATTTAGCTGTAATGGTATATTAGTGAGGAAGGATTTGTTTTACTTTACGTTTAAATAGTGTGCCTCAAAACGAAAGCCTTTCTCAATGTCAAATTTGATCGTCCTGACTTCAGAAGATCATGAAAAAAGTGATCCTTGTTACGTTTATGAAATAAATCCCTTTTTCTTAAATCTTTCACTTCCTGAATGTATCATGAAAGATGGTTCTACCATTAAAAATTCAATCATGAACATAAATAATATCCTCAGAGCGTTTGAAAACAAATTTCAAATTGCAGTTAAGTACGCCTTCGCGGTAGCACAGTGGTTATAATCATGTCCTCCAACTCCTGGTGAAAAAGACTACAGTTCGAATCTCGTCAATAACGCGAAGAAATTTTTTTTCACAAAGGAAACCCTGAGTTTCCTCGGAAACTCGGGGTTTTTTTTTTGTCCATCAAACCTACAGAAAAATACAAGCATTTATAGACACAATATCCAGACTCTGCATATCCTTAGTTGCTTTGGCGCTTAACGTAGTTCTCTCTTGTGTACTTCCAGCTAGAAACACCTTTTGATATCATGCACATGCCACCACTGTGGAAACGACTTCAGCAATTCGTTCATTAATGAATTTTCTTAAAAAAACTACGTGAGAATCAAATCATTCAATTTACAGATGGACACAAAACCTACAAGAAGCAAGTTAACACAATCTTACAGTAAAGGAGGTTTTCGATTGCACTTTTATTTGCAGCAGTCATGGCCTCTTTGGTTAGTGATACATAAAGCACACTCACTAACACTGATGACTTTATGTAATGACCACATATGGCATCAGTACAGAAAATTACTGCCAAAACTGATAACTCATTATCCCACACAGATGCTTACGTTCGAAACAAAACTTTTGTTAACAAAAGTTTGTACTTAGGATTAGCCAAGCAAAGTCGGTCAAATGGGTTTCTCTTTCAAAGAATAGCAGAGTGTTATAATGGCTACACGAAGGTATCCAAGTCCCAAGAATAGGGACGTCGAGGCCTCCGACACCAAGCTTCTTTTCACTTAAAAGTACAAATGATGAAAACTGATAGTTATCGAAACAGCGCGTCATTTACATGAAAAAACTTTGCTTTAATCAAAAAGTACAGCATCACAAAGTTTTAGCAAGGAGCAAAAATTTGGCCGACCTTGGCCTCGATTTCCGTATTAATAGATATTGAATTTTGGCTTATAAAATGGGTGATTTTTTTCTTTTTCTTTCAGTTCAGCACTAAAGAAACTAGCTTCTTCCCCCACCCAATGACAGTCGGATTTTCTGCTCTCTTGATTAAGCCAATAGCTGTTATTTTGTTTTTCTGTGGATACTTCCAACGCCTTCTCTTTATGATGGTACAATTTCATCTAAATGAAGCTGACTTTTCAATTAAATCTTGTAGGTTAGTTTTTTTTTTTTTTCATTCCTGTGGAGAAACTAAAGTGAGATCAATTCAAAGAGGAAAATGCTCTGCTGTTTAAAAATATTACCGTGCCATATCTAACGACTCTTGCATCCTGAAATCTCTAAAAAAAAATTATTTTATTGCCTATCCTTACCAGTCAGCTCTTGCGTAACAACCCACCTCAAATCCGTTATGCTCTTACCCACCATTCAACGGTTACCAACCTCATGTCAGCCACACAAAGCATCATCAGCGCCTTTGAAAGACATGAAGAAATAGTGATTATATATATTTAGATATTGAAGCAGCGTTTGATGCCATCCAAGTAGTTCGGGGCCTAAAGACATTTGGTTCCAGTTACGAGCTGTGCCACATGAGTTCGAAGGTGTATTTAGTGTCAGACGGCACCAGGGGTTTCCCCCATCTCCGCGTAGTTTCCATTGTGGGTGTACCAGTTCGCTGGAAAATGCCAGAGATTTAAAAGTGTATGGATATTGTATATGTGTAGTGTTATGTACCGTTGTTCATCTGGTCGTTTAGCCGCTGGACCACTGCTGAGGCCTAACGTTACCCCACCTTCGCCCCGTGGAGGCAGACCAGGAAACACCAGTAGACTAAGATTTACTCTGGCAGATCCTGCCACCTAATTTCTTGAGATTTCAGTGGCTAGGACCTAAAAAAAATAAATAAATAAATAAAATAAAAATAAACAAAGATAAAAATAAAAAAATTCTTATATTGTATTTATATTACATGTATATATGTGTGTATACAAGTACATATATACACACAACGTGCATACACATACCAGCGTTAATCGTGGGGTTGATGTCGCTTGAGTTGATAGGCCGGGACGTGGGCGAAGATATTTTGGATGTGTTTAAATTTAGGTGTGTGGGGCTTCGCTAGCGTGAAGATAGAGAGGGGGCAGCTGAAGACTGGGGGGGGGGCGAAAGACAGAAGTATGGGGCCAGAGAAGACAGCCCCAAGTTTCAGTGGGGCATGCCCATGCCCCACCAGAGTAGAAATGAGGGTGGGGGACGAGAGAATCGTCCCTCGGGTAGTAGGGTTTAAAGGTTTTTGTTTTGTTTGTTTTGTTTTTAGGAGCATTAGCAACTAAGGCAATATTGCTCCGGGGATATGCGGTGGTCATTCCCTGACCTTTCCGCATCCTCCATATTTGGTGGTGACGGGCTCGAACTTCGGTCTAATCAAGAAGCGTGTGCTACCACTGCTGCTCCTGCCCACCTGGCTACGGAGGCGCCAAGGTTTAAAGGTGAAGGGGGCTAGGGTGCCCTCTTCAGGCTGTCGTAATGCTTTGGGAGCTAGGCTGCAGTTTGTTTACTCTATTCTTGTCCACTTGATTCAGATTGGAACACTAATGGGGCAATCCCCGTCCTTTTTTTCCCTTCTTTTCTTTATTCCTTTCTTTTCCGTTCATTCTCTTTTCTTCTTCTTTTTCCCTTCTTCTTTTATTTATTCCTTTCTTTTCCGTTCATTCTCTTTTCTCCTACAGTTTTCTTTTACGGGAGTTGCCTCTGTCTTCTGCGATTTCGTTTATAATATTGTACTATCAGTCTCGATGTATGGCAATTAACACCTTTCTCCTTGTGAAGAGGTCCTGTGCGTACTGGGAAAGCGCTCGGTACTCCTCTTCCGTGTGAATGAAGTGATGTTCAGATCCTTAGGGGAGGTAATGGATTTTCGTGATAAGGGTGCATCTGAGATCTTCGTATTGTGGGCAGTCGTAAAGCAGGTGGTCCCAGCTTTCGACCTCCCCGCACGTGCAATTTGGATCATCGACGAGGCAGAAGCCGAACAGTTTCTGGTTGAAGGGTCCATGTCCTGTGAGTAACGAGGTCAGGTGCAAGTCCGGAAAGAACCAGCCCGGTTGCCCTGGGTATATTTTCTTCAGTTCTGGAAAGAATTTACGAGTGATCTCGCCCTTTGTCCTCTCTGTCCATCTTTGCTGCCACTTCTGAAGGAGGTAGGTCTGAAGTCGGGCTCTTTCCGCTTTTTGACTGTTTGCTGGGTTGATTGCGAAGTCCTGATGAATTGCGGCCGCTCCTTTTGAGTGCAGGTAGAGCAGTCCTGCTTTCACAGCTTCTAAATCCAGGGGGAGCGCTCCAGCAAGCACCTGCAGTGCAGGTATGCTTATCGTGCAACAAGCTCTTGTGAGAGAGAGAGAGATAATCTTTTATTATCTCTCTTGTGGTTGTCAATAGGATGGTCCTATGTGTCATGTCCAGGATTTCTTTGTTGATTACTAGTGATGTTTTGGTGTACCATACTGCAACTGCGTAGGTTATTGCTGGGATGAAGGTTGACTTATAATATAGCATTAGGGTTCGTTTTTTCAGTCCCCAGTCCTTCCTTGTAATCCTAGCCACTAGGGCTGAGTATCTTCTTATTTTCATTCTTATGTATTTTAGGTGGGGTATGAAGGATAGGTTATTATCTAAGATAACTCCTAAGTACTTCATTTGCTTGGTGAGTTTGATAGTCAGGCCATTTATGCAGACAAAAAATTTTCAGCTCTTGGAAACGGATAAGAAACTTGTCCGTTTCCAAGAGCTGAAAATTCAAAGACTCGCTGGTTTTTTTGACTTAATTAAATAATATTAAATTGTGTTCAATAAGTAGTTTAATAGTCCTAGTCAACTTCTTTAGGTTATTTTTAAATTTAGCTAGAGATTTTGTAAGTCACGACTTTCATAAAGCTTTAATGTTGCATCACGTAACTAGTAGTATAGTGCAAGGTGGTTGAATTGTAAGGTTTCAATTGTGGTAAATAAGTAGCTCGAAAGTGCTAATCACGCAAGGTGGCGTATAATTTCTGTTTTAGCGAAGAAATTTTAGTTATAGTAAGGCTATAACTAATTTAAAACTCTACAAACGTAACAGTATAACATAATACAGTACATATAACGCGAACATGATTGCTTAAAACTTATTATTGCATTTATTTATGCAATCAGTTTTGAGCAGTCTTCTCAAATTAAATTGGATTTAAACGGAAATAATGCCTCAGAGCAGAGCGGAAAAGCAACGGGCGCAAAGTAACGGAAATGCCGTGACTTGGGGAAGTAGAAGGGAAAAAGACTGTGAGGAAATTACTCGCGAACCATGCGTTCTGATGGGCGCTAATGAGACCTTGTGGAACAGGGTGGATGCCTTCGAAGAAATTAAAATGGGGATCCTCAAGCTCTCAACTGTTGTTGTACTAGGGTTTTTTAGGAGCATCAAAAGCCACATTGCTCCGTATGTAAATTGGGTACTCTCGGCTGCCCAACGAGAACTTACATTTGTGCATCAGGCAACACAGCGGCAATCCTCGTTAGAATGCGCCGGTCGTCCCACAGGAGGTAGTTATAATCGGTGACTCTGTTGTCAGGGAAACAGGAAATATATTGGGCAAAAAAGGACAGTATTAGTATCAGCCATATAGTGCAAGGAAGCCACAGACTTTTGTTGCACCGGCCAAAATATAAAATAAAAGTACATAAGAAATTACAAATTATGCACTTCCCTCCTCATGTAGGTAACTATCCAGTTGACCTTTTGAATTAGTAGGTCAAATGGGGATAAAAAGTTAATTTTGAATCAAAGACCACTCCAAGATATTTTAGTTCTGTTACCATTTTTATAGTGGCTGTGTTAATTTTGATTTGTGGACATCTTATTACGTCCAAATTGCCTTTTAGAAGTATTTGTTTGGTTTTTTTCAGGCGATATTTTGTGCATGTGCATTTGTGCCCACTCCTGCAGCTGCAAGAAGGCGGAATTTTATCTACAACCACTCGTTTGTTACCTTTTTTACAAGCAAAATCATGTCATCTGCAAAGGCAGGCTTTCCACGGGGCCCAGGGCCAGGCCAGAAATTCGTCCAGAAGAAAGGGCCAAGGATTGAACCCTATGGGCAGCCTTTATT
The DNA here is from genome assembly GCF_048544385.1 of Mastigoproctus giganteus. Lineage (NCBI taxonomy): Eukaryota > Metazoa > Arthropoda > Arachnida > Uropygi > Thelyphonidae > Mastigoproctus > Mastigoproctus giganteus. The sequence continues at coordinate 41,030,710 of NC_143576.1, forward strand.
CAAAGGGCGTGTCAATTCCTGGAACCTTGTGCGTACTGAGACACTTCTGTCTGTAAGGTAGCTGTTTATTACCTTAAAGAGATTTATTTAATGGGGCATTTGCCAGGCGAAGTCTCCTAAGGATACTAGGCCACCAGAATGAGTCAAATGCCCCAGCAAAGTGAATAGACATTGCTAGCATATATTTCTTCTCTGAGTTTTTAACTGTTGTCAGTAGGTGGTGCATGGCATCCTCCGTCCAGTTGCCCTACTTAAAACCATACTGATCGTTGGAATGTAAACCTGCTTCTGTGTAGTATTGAGCTAATCTGCTATATGTTAGTCTTTCGTATATTTTCCCTAGTACAGGGAGTAGGGCTATTGGTCTATATGATTTGGGATCAGTAGGGGATTTCTAGTGGTTTTTGAGAATTAATCTTAACACAGCCTTTTTCCATATTTTTGGGAATATACAGTTATTATATAGTGCTATTAATTTGTCTGGTGCTATTTCCACTAATTGTTTTGATAATCTCAACCTCTAAGAGATCAAAACCTGGGAATTTATTGTTTTTGATTTTAGATAGCGCTATTTCTAGGTCTTGTATAGTAAACAGAGATTCAATATTGGCATTGTCATATTCAGTGTTTTCTTTTATAATGTCTAGCTGGGTGGGGGAACGATCCCAGTTTCAGTCTGAATAATTCTGTCTAGGATGTTCTTTACAGAATCCCCCCAACACAGTGTTGGGGTTCCATCTGGTTTGACAGTGGTTTCCAAGACTCTTGGCAGCTTGTTGGTCACTATTCTGTAGACAACTCCCTATTGTTTCCAGCAGTTCCCACCAAGTGCCACCAGCGTTCCTTTTTCTTGTCTCTTATGAGGGCTGTATACTGATTCCTGAGAGATTCTATACGAATTTCTCATTGCATCCACCTCATTTTGTGGCGAAAATGTTCGGCTCTTTAAAAATTTCTCCTCGCCTGGTGCACCCTTCTCCTGAGTGTAGTCAGTTCAGGGAACACGAGGGGACTGCCTGTTCCTCGGTTTTTTTTCGCGGGACAGACAGGTTTGCTGTTTTTGTTAAAATGTTTGTCATAGTCAGTGCTTGTTCGTCCAGGCTATAGTTGCCTGATATAGACCACTCATTTTTCCGTTTTTGCAGCTCAGCTGCTGTATGTTCTGCAAAAATCTACAAGTTTGCCTTTTTAAGGTTATGCCTTTTGATATCCAACAAGGAGTGTGTGTATTGTGTTGTTTGTAATTGCCTGTTTAGTTTAAAGGTGATGGCTCTATGATCTGATGTGGTCCAGGCTGGCTGGACATACCAGTCTGTAATTTTATAGGGTATTGAATTGATGTCAATCTGGTAATATCTGGCTATTGTGTGTGCCTACTCTGTCTTCTGTACGGCCATGCCATAAGGCTGACCAGCAGTTGACATCGGGCGCACTATGATATTTGCTGTAGGTTATAAGCAGTCTGTGACTGCTTATAAATATTCTATGGTAGGATTTATATCTTCACCAGGTCTGGAATAAAGTGAGACAACATAACTGTCCCACAGCACTACTGATATGAGCATTCACTGCCATTGGAGAGCAGAGGTGACCCACCTTTTGTGACTGTAAGGTCAATGTTTTTAATTACTATTGCTGTATACGGGACCTGAGGTGTATTCTATGATTTTATAGCTTTTTAGGTATCATTGAATCCTACTCATATGTGTGTATGAGTAGAGTTCAATGGTCCTTGGAGTACCAAGATGTCTATATCATTTTCTAATTTGAGCTTGATCTACAACAGCTTGCTCTTTGAGCATTCAATTGGACGAGGTTTAGAGCCTTAGTCATGTTTATATTTTCAATATGGCCCATAATTGTATAAGTTTTACCATTTTTTATAGCAGGGGCATTTGTCATCCCTGATACTGTGTGCATAGTCAGTCAACCGTGCTGCTTGCAGTAGCACATTTTGGCTGCTGAGACTTATTTTTGCAGCTTTTGTAATCATGGCCAGTGACTGCACAGTGACCACAACAGGTTCTTTCCTATTGCAGTCCTAGGCAGTATGACCATGCTTATGACATTTAAACCCTTTTTGTATGGGGAAAGGTTTCCTGAATCTATGACTGGTCAGGCCAGCATAGATTCTCTGTTGTTTCTGCAGTGCCTTCCATATTTTAGGTGTGATTTCTGCTATTATGTTAAATAATTCATTTCTTTTGCTTTTGGTTTCTCTTTTTAGAAGGAATTCAGCAGCAAATTCACTATTGTCATTATGCTACTGAAGTTTTTATAGTATATATCCATCATTAGGTCTTTCTAATGTTGCCTCTGGTATATCAAAAAATAAGATGTGAGGATTTTTTCCTTTTGTGACTTTCCTATTTTATGGTCAAGTTTTGTGACTTCAGGTATTGCCTCTATCTTTTTTAAATCCTCTTTATTTGCTACTTCCAGTAGCACCCCATTTTTCTTTCACTTTTCTCATACTGTTAATTTTCATGTCCTTTAAATAGGGCTTTAGTTGTGTCATCACTGTTTCTTTGACAGACTCACTGTATTTGTGGGCTGAGTCAGGCATTGCTTTTAGTATGGCAATGTCTGTCTCCTAATTTCTGGGCTTGTTAATCTCTTTTGGCTGTGTAGACACTTTTATTTGCCCTTGCTACTTGGGCATAACTCAATGTATTGATTTCTTTATAATTATTTTTTTTTTCTTCTGTCACAGTTTCCAATTTTGTTTATAAAACTCTGTTTTCTGTGTTCAATTGCTGCAAGCCTGTCCAACGGTTGACAATCTGTAGTCGTCTTGATGCAGACGTTATTCTCTTTGTCTGTTTGTGGAGGAAGTCTTCTAAATAAAGTTTTCTCTCTTTAATTTCTTTGACTGGGTCTTGAATCTGGTTAATAGTTTCAAATATAATGTCCTCTTCTGTCTTGTTCTCTGTACAAAGGGGTCCTGAGGAACATATTGCAATGCATTCGTTATTTATTTCATCATTATTGTTGGGGGTTTCTTCCCTTAAAACTCTGATATCTGAGTCTGGGATATCTTCTATATTTACGTTAGGGTTGTTTCCTGCGTTCTGCATTTTTTCGTCCATATTTAAGTTCTTTTCAGTCGTTTTGTCCGTATTATATTGTTTCTTTCATCAGGAGAAATAATTTGATGTGTCTGTTCCCAAATTAGACTTGTTACAACCCAAGTAATGGGTTCCGAGTTTTGGCGGGAAAATCGCCTTGAAAAAGGGAAACTATATTAAAAACTAAAAATATCTTAAATCTATTACTAGATGTAAGTTCCCCAATAAAGATAATCTTGATATAACCAGTTTTCAGTGTACTATACACTGGTGTGCAAAACTTAAGGACCAGCACTACAAAATTACAATTACAATTACAAAATCAAACGAAACAGCCTGTGGCGATTTGCATAACTGTGGCCGTTCAATAGAAAGTTGGCTCACATGCAAAAATTTGAATCGTGATGAGATGGCTCACATAAACAGATAAAAGCAGCAGTTACGTGCAAATTACCGAATGGTGGGCACGATTATTACAGCCGTTCCATTGGTTTCATACAGTGACAACGAAATGGCCAGTAGACAACATCTGGGTGACTTTACCCAGGGTCGGGAAGCTCGAGGAAGGTCGAAGTACGAGGGGTGTGGCTGCAGAGTTCGGAATCGCCCATAGCATCGTCTCACGTGCGTGGTCGGAACGACAGGTACAGCTGTTCGAAGGACCAGTGGGGTCGTCCACGAAAAACAACGCCCAATGACGACCGCTATATACTCCTACAGGCCAAGAGGGACCGACACCAGACAGCGGGATCCATTGAAAACCAGCTGCATAGGACGCAGGATATCGCGGTTTAGTGTTGCCAGGCGACTCAACAAAGGTGGACTGTTTGCCCGACGGCCAGTATGCTGTGACCCTTTAACACCTGCCCATCGGAGACACCGTTTACAGTGGTGCAGCGAACAAAAGGACTGGACAGCAGCGCAATGGGGTACTTTTTACTGATAAGAGTAGATTCAGTCTCAGCAGCGATTCTAGACGTCAGCTAATCTGGCGACAGGTTGGCACACGGTATCACCCCGCAAACATCACTGAAAGGGATCGATATGGCGGTCGAGGGGTTCTCCTCTGGGGAGGCGTTATCTTGTACACATATACACAACTCGAGATACAAGAAGGCGGTCCTGTAAGCGGTGCACGTTACTGTACTGAGATAATCCTTCCCCATGTGCGTCTCTTCCGCGGTGCCATTGTCCCCGAGTTCGTGTTTATGAATGATAACACCACACCCCATCGCACTGCAGCGGTTGATATGCTTTTGGAAAGTGAGAACATTGTTCTTATGATTGGTCTGCCCGTTCCACCGATCTAAATCCCATCGAACACATATAGGACGCTCTGGGGAGACGCTTAGCGGCACGTTCACACCCACCAGAAAATGTTCTCCAGCTGAAGATGGCGCTGACAGAGAAATGGACGATGTTACTGCAAGAACTTATCAACAACATTGTTCCAAGTATGGACAGGCAGTGCAAAACCTGCATCGACATTAGGGGTGGCCGTACTCCTACTGGGGACCACCTCTTCCCTTTGTTCCATCTTTGACAGTGATGCATCTGTATCATGTCAGCCAGTGCTATGTTGCCATTTTTGAATAAAGTCCTTCTGTACCGTTTTGTTTCCGTTGTTGTGTCGGTGTTGTTTCCTTCATCATTTCTGTACCTCACGAGGTTCCTTGTATGCTTTTCCCATATTCAGGCCACTCCGATGAGAAGCTACATGTGAAAACTTGACTGGTCCTTAAAGGTTTGCACACCAGTGTAGTTAAAATTTTTTGGCCCTTGAGGTGTAGGCAAGTAAACGGTTCTGACGGTAAGATCGCTAGCCCTGTAGCCATTGCGCCGTACAGAAATACTCTCAAAAACACAAAACAAAATATATATGGCGTTTCCGTAGCCAGGTGGGAAGGCGCAGCAGTGCGTAGCACACTCTTCTTGATTAGACCGAAGTTCGAGCCCGTCACCACCAAATACGGAGGATGCGGAAAGGTCAGGGAATGACCACCGCATATCCCGGAGCAATATAGCCTTAGTTGCTAATGCTCCTAAAAACCAAATAACAAACAAACAAACAATAAAAATATATATGAACTATCAAGAACAAAATTGTTACCTTAAATAAATTACTTCTCCTCATCTAAAATATAAACTATTAATTTTTGGCTACCCGAATAATTAAATTCATCTGCCGTGCTGTGTGTCTTATGTCTGTTAATTACGTGTGTTCTGTGGTCGATTGGTCTGTTTTGTTGGACGAAAAAGCCCAGTTTCTGGGGGAAAACCTTGCTATCTACGCTGAGACCGACTAACTCAGCCACGGAGTGAAAAAAAAAAACCATTAAACTTCAGCGCGCCATCGGCGGGATTTGAACCCGGGTCTTTTCCACCCGGTGCGGGGAGGGCGGACTTCTCTTCATCTAGTGTAAGTGTGTAAGTGTAAGTGTGTGTTGTTGTCTTACGGCACCAGGGATTTCCCCCATCTCCGTGTTGCTTTCAGTGTGGTGAACCAGTTCACTGGGAAATGCCAGAGATTTAAAAGTGTGTGGGAATTGTTCATGTGTTGTGTTCTGTACCGTTGTTCATCTGGTCATTTAGCCGTTGGACCCCTATTGAGGCCCAACGTTGTCCCACTTACGCCCCGTGGAGGCAGACCAGGAACCCAGTAGCTGTAGATTCACTCTGGCAGGTCCTGCCGCTTAATTTCCTGGGATTTCGGCGGCTAGGACCTTAAAAAAAAAATTAAAATAAAATAAAATAAATAAATAATAATAATAATAAAAAATAATAAATAAAAAATATAATAAAAATAATAATAAAAAATAAAAAATATATATATAAAAATAAAATAAATAAATAAAGAAAAAAAATAAATAAAAAATCTGCGCTGTTGTAGGGGTAATGTCGCTTTGGTTTGCTAGGCCGAGTTTTGGGCGTAAGGTAATTTTATCATATTAAGTTTTTGACGTGTGGGGCTTTCGCTATGATGAAGGTAGAGAGGGGAGGGAGACCGAAGATTGGGGGGAAAAGACAGAAATATGGGGCCAATAAAGTAGATAGCCCCAGTTTTCAGTGGGGCATGCCCATGCCCCACCAGAGTAGAAGTTTGGGGGTGGAGAAGAAGGAACAAAAAATGTCCCCTCCCCCCAAGGAAGTGGGAATAATAGGTGAAGAGGGCTAGGGTGTCCTCTTCAGATCGCCATCAAGCTGTTTGCAACTGTGCTGCGTTTTGTCTGTTCTCTACTGTCTGTGCTGCATTCCCCCGTCCTTGCTTTTCTTTTCCGTGTGATCAGCACCCTTCTTGTCCTCTGCGGGGTTTCAGTTTTTTTTGTCACATTTGGCGGCGATTTTTGTCAATCTCTGTGTACGTTGCTGTAGATAGCTATTAGTGTTTTTCTCCTGGTGAATAGGTCTTGCGCATACTGGGAGAGTGCCCTATATTCATCCTCAGTGTCCAGGAAGTGGTGCTCCAGTCCTTTTGGGAAGTATCTCAACCTTGTTATTAGTAGCCCTCTGAGGTCTTCATAGTGTTCACAATCATAGACTATGTGGCTCCAGCTTTCACTTTCCCCACATATGCAGTTGGGGTCCTCAACGAGCCGGAAGCCAAACAGCTTCTCCTTGTAGGGTCCGTGTCCGGTTAATAGTGTTGTCATATGGTACCCTGGGAAGTACCAGGCCGGCTGCTTTGGGTATATTTTCCGGAGGTCTGGTAGAAATCTTTTTGTTACTTCGCCTTTTGTAGTCTCTGTCCATCTTCTCTGCCAAAGATCTAGGAGGTGGGTCTGTAGCCTATTTTTTTCGTGTTTTAGGTTGCCCGCCGGGTCAGTCGTGTATCCTTGGTGGGTAGCGGCCACTCCCCTGGCCAGCAAAAACAGTAGCCCCGCCTGAACTGCCTCCAGGTCCAGAGGGAGCGCTCCAGCAAGTACCTGCAATGCTGGGGTACTTACCGTGCTGCAGGCGCGCGTTGTTGATAGCAGTATGGTCCTTTGGGTCATTTCTAGTGTTCTTTTGTTGGCTACCAGTGTCGTTTTTGGATACCACACCGCTGCTGCATAGGTGATTGCAGGCAGGAAGGTTGTTTTATAGTAAAGCATCAGTGCTTTTTTCTTGAGTCCCCAATCTTTCCTTGTGATTCTGGTTACCAGTCCAGAGTATCCTCTGATTTTTCTTCTGATGTATTTCAGATGCGGCTGGAACGTCAGGTTTTTATCTAGGATAACGCCCAGATACTTCAGTTGGCTCACAAATTTGATTGTTACATTGTTGATTTTAATTTGCGGGGGTCGTCGTAGTTGCAGAGTCCCCTTTAGCAGGATCGATGAGGTCTTGTCTGACGATATTTTCAGCTGGTTCTTTGATGCCCATTGCTGCAGCCGCTGCAGTGCCTGATTTGCCAGCGTCTCCAATTGGGCCCTGGAGTCCGCCTCTACCGTCAATGTCAAGTCGTCCGCGAAGGCGTGTGCTGCCACAGAATCCAGGTCCGTAGTCAGGAATTCATCGAGGACCATTGTCCACAAGAGCGGCCCGAGCACCGACCCCTGCGGGCATCCTCTGTGCACCTCTCTTGTTATTTTTTGATAGTGCACATTGATTTCCACTCTTCTTTGCGTTAAATAGCTTTCAATTACTTTGTAGAGGTTAAGAGGCACCTCAGCCTCCCTCAACCTTGCCAGGACGCTTGGCCACCAAAGTGAATCAAACGCCCCAGCAAAGTCAACAGAGATGAGCAGCAGATACTTTCGTCTACAATCCTGGAATATCCTTAACAAGTTTCCCAGTGCGTCCACAGTTGAGGATCCTGGTCTGAAGCCATACTGATTTCTGGCATGTAGGCCTGCCGCTTCATAGTGTTTTACAACTCTCACATGGAGTAATCTTTCAAACAATTTGCTTGCCACTGGGAGCAGTGCGATGGGTCGATATGAATCCGGAAATTCTGGATTTTTGGTAGGATTTTTCAGTATTAGTTTTAAATTTGCTGTTTTCCATGCAGTTGGGAAATGTCCTGTTTCCAAGCATCGATTGTACAGTGTGAGGAGTAGGTGCGGCTTGTATTCGATGGTTTTCTTGAGTATTTCAGGCTCAATAAGATCGAGGCCCGGGCATTTTCTATTTCTCACCCTACTAGTGGCCACGCTGAGTTCATCCAGGGTGAAGGGAGGCTCAATCGCCTGGTTTCTGTAGTTATCGTTTCTCTCGCATGTCTGTTTCTGACCTGGCATAGTTAACATATTTGGTTTTTGATATATTGTGTCGAGTATGTTATTCATCGACTGCTCCCAGGTTGTGGTGAGATCTCCCTGCCGAGTCCTAGTGGTAGAAATCACCTCCCCCCTAGGCAGTCTATTGGTTGTTACTTTGTAGACAATGCCCCAGGGGTCATTGTTCCCTGCTGTGGAGACCAAGGACTCCCAAGAGCGTCTTTTACTTGTCTTTATGGCGTCAGTGTACCGGTTTCTTATTTGTCTATATATTTGCCTCAGGGCTTCAACCTCATTTGCTGGCCATGTTCTTCGGGCCCTCTGGAAGTCCTTCCTACTCTTGTTCATTTGTCGCCGGAGCATGGCAATGTCCCGGGTCCACCAGGGGACTGCGCCCAGCCGGGGGTGTTTCTTCCTGATAGTTTGGTTGCTGATATCTATCATCAATTTAGTAATTGCCTTCTGCAGTTCGTTCGGATTATTCTGTGGATCTAGGGACGGAGGTTTGTTGTTAACCGCTGTAGTTAGTAGCTCTTTATATTGGGGCCAATCTGCCTTGGCAACTGCGTATCTGTGGGGTGTTTGTATATTTGCTGTTGTTCTTGGCAGCGTTCTTGTTACTTTGCAGGTGATGACCCGATGGTCCGAGGTGGTCCAAGCGTCTTCCACCCTCCAGTCGGTCACGTGGTTCGCCAGGTTCCTAGTTGCTAGGGTGATATCGATGGTGGCCTCCCAGAGGGTGTTGCAGAATGTTGGCAGCTGGTGCGGTTGGTTCAGTACAACAAATTGGGATCCTATCAGATAGTTTTCGAGTTGCTGCCCATTTGTTGTTCCTCTTCTGTCGGCAGTAATGCTGTACCATAGTGGAGAGCGACAGTTTACATCCGCTCCTATAATTATTTTTTCATTCGGTAGAGTGTTTTGGAGACGGTGCAGGTAGTTGATTGTGGTCTCAATTTCCTGGCCTGGCCTGCTGTAAAGGGCCACTACATATAGGGAGCCTAGTGCTGTAATGAGCTGGGCACAGGCAGCCCAGGTCGTGCACAGTTGAGTTACTTTTGTTGCAGTGATTTTGGTGTTCCTGACTAGGACCGCTGCCCATGGGGTGTCCTCTTCCGTGTGGACGGCCTTATATTGCAGTGGATACCCCACCACCCGCTTTGCGTGAACGTATGGCTCCTGCAATATGATTATGTCGGTGTCTTCCTCATCGGCCCTGACCCGGATTTGGTCTGCCACTGTTTTGGCTCGTTGCGCGTTAGTCTGGATTATCTTAATCATTGCTATATTATACTCTTTATTTCTTGTCCCCATAATCGATTCTATTTTGGTATATGCTTTTGGCTTTAAGGTAGACTGGACACTTCGGGTCTTTGATTGAATGAGCGTGTTCTATTTTCATTGCCTTACAGTTTGCGCAGGTGGCTTCCTTGTCTTTGTGTGGACAGTCTTTAAAGGCGTGTCCCTTCTCTGTGCAGTGTCCACAAGTTGGAACTGTCTGGGTGCAGACATGCGTAGTGTGTCCGAACTTGCAGCATCTAAAGCATTTCGGAACAACCACTCGCTCCCGGAATCGGTAGCTGCCCCACTCAATATATACCCTTGTTCTGTCCTTTAAGACTTGCCAAGCTTCCGGTATAAGCTCCACACTCCAGTTGTTGTTTATTCCTCCTCTCGCCTTTATATGAAACTTTGTGGTTATTACTTCGTGTGTTTCTTTGTCTGGTATTTCCTTTTGCAGATTCCTGAGGTAGAGCTCTTCGGCCAGCTGGGCTGCTGTGACTTCTGGATTGACGTCATAGATTATTATTGACGGTCCCTTCCTTTTGGGCGGCTGGGCCGTTAATCCGAGAGCGTCTATTTTGGGGTTTTCTATGATACTTTGTATTTCTTGTCTAGTTTCGGTTTCAATTACTAGTCCTACGTCTCTCATTTTCCGTATTCCTTTTATTCTTGTATTTTTAAGGTCCTCCCTCATATTACTAATTACTTTTGTTTTTAATTCCTCACTAGAGGGGATCTTGCCAGTCTCCTTTGGTCGGAGTATCACCAGGTTTGGTGTTGGCAACAGTGTTTTCCTCTTCTGGTGCGTCTCTGCGCTTGGTTGGGTTTCCTTTGCTATTGGGATCCTCAGCGCTTCCGAGTATGTCGGGACGCGCTGTGGCGTTTGTTTTGCCCCGCATTCTTTATATGCTTGTAGCCGTGCGTTAGCTTTCTGGCTTTCTACGTACGTGTCATGGAGGATCGTCTCCATTTTGTGAAATATGGTCACTATTTGCGACCTCAGTCCTGTGGATACTCGATCGGGATTGTCCGTAAAGATATGTTCTAGGGCCGTTTTCAATACGAGGGTTTTCTCGTAGACTGTGCCCTCGGGCAGCGTGTGGTCCAGGGGCGTCTCCTGCTGTTTATCATCATTTACATCTCTTTGGGACGCAGCTAGTTCCGGTTGTTCTCTTGCTTCCGCTGTGCACTCTTCTTGTACGTGTGCTGTAAGCTCTCCTGAGTTAGTAACAGCTTCAGCATGGCTTCTTTTATCGAACTGAGTTGAATACACCTGGCTGTCACTGACGTGCCGCCTTCTACTACGCTGCAGTGGGCACGGCAGCATCAGGTGGGAGTCAAGCAGCAGTTTGGGAGGGGGGCTCAAGATTGAGTGGGAAGGGCTCCCTTGCCCATTCGCCGGCTTTTTTCGGCAGCAGTACGCAACGAATTTCGCTCGGGCTGCGCTTGATAATTTTTTCAGGCTTATGTAAGAAAGACCTGAACAGCTCTGGCAAATTTGGAATTTGCATTTGGAGCATTTGATGTATGCACCTTTGTTTTCTTTGTTGATTTCGAGTTTGCATAGTCTGCAGTTATGTACATTTTTAGAACGTGTTGCCCCTTCCATAATTGACAAAATAAATTAAAGTGAACACTTCGTATTTGGTGGCCACACAAAAACTTAATCCTCTTAGTCACAGTAAAGTTTTCTCAAAGGATGTGCGGGACCTCCTGCTGTAGAGTATTGCTGCAGGGAATGAGGTGACATGAAACGGAGAGAGACAGCGAGAGGAGATGTTACTGGTCAGCGAAGCTAGTGTCCACTACGGTGAAGCAGTCGTGTGACGTCGCTGGCCGTCCCAGTGTAGTACGGCGCAGTAAAAAATAGTTCCCTCCACTGAGTATATGTTTATTGAAGAGTCCCTAAAATTTGTACATTAATAAATGGTAAACAGCCCACAAGAATCAGCGTCATGGTAATCAAGTTATTGTAGCCATTTCACAGGGTTGTACCCCTCCCCAGTCAAGGAGTGCAGTTCAAGCGTGGTAGCAGGAATTTTCTTTGTTTGCCACTCTCTTCAATTCCAGGATAATGCCGCTTTGATAAGCAGACACATTACCGCCGGCGTTGAATAAATGACGACTTGAAGCACACTAAAGGACCCAAAGAAGCATAAAACAAAACTCACCACGATGATTCTTGTCCTTAAAAACCTCGGTATGCAATTTATCCTGACTGTAGTAGCAGAATTTCTTACTAATTAAACACAAAATTAACAGAGCGTTAATAAACACGTGCTTCCATAACGGCAGCCATTTTGGCGATCCCACTTCTCTTCATCTGTGGTTACCTTAGGAATCAAGAGATCCATGTTGAATGCTTGAAGAAAATACATAATCCAGCTGATCCCTCCTACGATCACCGTCCGCCGTCTACATCAAGGGGAGCATCGTGCAGATGCGACTGTTCACCTCCGCGAATGCCTATGGCATTCTTCCTTTTGCTTAGCCTCAGTGTGAATTTATGCCTCCTCATGCGTGAGGAGGCATAAATTCACACTGACGAAGAATGGTCGCAAGATAAATGTGCGGAAGTTGGTCTTCAGCCAGTGGGTGATGGATTATTGGAACAAAATTCTGTCTGTTGTCGTTGTTGTGGAAGTGGGTAGTTTGAATAAATTATTAGAGGGGACACAAGTGATGTGGGAATTTTTTTTTTTTTTTTTTTTTTTTTGGCTGAGCCTTTATAAGCTTACTTTCTTGCATCGTTTGCCGCTACTAAGTACCACAATATCTTGACCATCAAAAATGGCGATTCCTGATCCATGATGACACCTATTCAGTCATATCAACCCTTCTCCTGAACTTCATTCAAGGTGACTTATTACAGATCATTAAACCTTAAATTTGAAATGACAGTCTACTAAAATGACATCTGTAACAGAGTTCCTCAGGGGGACGGTGCTCCAATACTGGTTGCCAAATACCATCGAAATCCAAGTGTGATTGTTGATTATAAACTCTGGTTTCACCTACTTCAAATGTTCCTAAACAACAGAAACCCCTCCGTGGAAACCCAGTCGGCTTGATACATCGCTGTCTGCCACTCGTTTGGAGAGGTCTTGGTTCGATTCCCACCGATGACTGCAGGGATTTCTAAAGTCCTCTTCATTCTAAGCTGTAGTTTGTCTGTATCAGGAAGAAGGTGTAAGTTTTCTCCTATGAGCTATTTCCGGTTTTTCAGCCCGCATAACATGCAAATCCGTCCGTGAGCACATATTTCTACAGACATAATACACAATGTTATCAGTGCCCACTTGGGGATCGTTAATTTGAACATATAATATATGAACAAGTCAGCTTGCCTGCATTAGATCAGAAAAAAAGCAGCTGCAGTCATTGATCGAAAAACTATCATTCTATACGTTCAAACAATGGTATATTCACAAGTGATTTGTGGTACTAAAGTATGGGTATCAACGGTGTAAACCACCATTAAACCATACACACCACGTAGTACTAGATGCAAAATGATATCACCCACAATTTTAGACTACCACAAAACATTAGCACCATGGCCATAGCCCGGCCATGGTGCTAACCTTGAGATAACAGCGCTACCAAGTCTCATCTTGAAGGGCAAACTTCCACTTCAAACTTTTCACTGCAATTATCTGATTACCGCCATTCTGGGAAATTTTCAGATGGAGATGGAGATCTTAGATGAACGCCTTAGAAATGCCCCAGTAATAAATTTCCTATCACATGAAATGCTGCTACCCTCCAATTCTTGATGCTGACTTATTGAAGTAAGTCAGCAACAAGAGCCACTGGCAGAATTTATCAGAAGATAATAAACTGGAATCAGGTTGGAGCCATCTCACAACCACCAAGGTGGAACTTGTTTATTCCTCAGGGGCCCTATGAGAATTTAACTGTGGGCGATTTTCCCTTGTGACGAGTGGTTTCTCAGTATTTTTTTTTATTTTTTATAATTCAGTAACTGAATTATTGTATTTTATTTGAAACTGTAAAATTTTTCTGCTGTTTATACACAACCATAATGGGAATTTGTATAACTAGCGTTGATACGCTGTTAAGTACCGTATACAGTACATATCATTGTTTTACAATAAATATTTTCTCTCTCTCTCTCTCTCTCTCTCTCTCTCTCTCTCTCTCTCTCTCATACATATACACATTTCTGTGGCGCATCAGATGCGCACTGTATATTATAAATCGTACTGTGACGATCAGGTTAAATTTCTTCCTGCCATTCCGAACACTCTTCACTAAATATCTCCTTTGATTTGCCACAGAAAGTTAAGAAAAGAACTCTGAATAATAATTTTGCTACTGACAGGTCTCCAAATCATAGTTCTTTCTCTATTTGTTCTTAAAATCTTCGTTCCAGAGTTAAATTCTGTTTTGCCGAATTCTATTCCTTCATCGAAACTTATCCAGTTAATGGTCAAGATGGAAGACAAATTTCTGTCGTCCAGCAATTACCGTATTGCCCGTGCTCCAACCCTTTCCAAAGTAATGGAGTAATCGATTAACTGTCAACTCTTGCACTGTCTCCGAATTCTCCAGCTGATTTACGATCGCCATTATGGATTTTGTTTATATCGATTCACAGGTGATCTCTTGGCATAAGTCCGTCACCTTTTGGACACATTTCTTCGAAAGTTTGGATTAATCCACTGTTGCAGTTTTTTGGTATTTGATTGGTTTGGCATAAAGCCCTCTTAAACAAGCCTTATGTGTTTGGCAATCGACTAGTCAGGTTCTTCTATGGATATTCACTGCGTGTGACGGTAGGAAGTTCATTAAATTTTATTTAAAAATAACCAAATGCACAAGGCATAATACGTTAAGAGTTTAATATCGGTGTAAATACACCATAGATAACTCTTAAATCTATTGGCCTATCAGCTTTGAAACGGTGCCGTCTGGGTGGTGGTACTCACTGAGAATAAGCAACAATAGTCTTCTCTATTAGTGAAGCGTTACTCATCCGAGGTAGTGCAATACCATGGCCACTCGTTGTGAAGGAAGAGCACAATATGAGATACAGATAAAATGATGCCTCCCACACTACCATCGTAGTTTCTTAAGAGTTATCTATGGTGTATTTACCCCGATATTATATAGATATTAAATTTTATTCAAAGTGTTTTGTATATACACCAATGCTGGGAGCAGAGTAAATAAATTTGGTGAACTTGAAGTGCTGGTCAAGACATCCAAGGCGGATATTGTTGGAACATCAGAGACTCGGTGTCACACAGATATAAGCAGTGAAGAATTGGAATTTGGTGAGTACAATGTGTACAGAAAGGATAAATGGGATAGGAAGGGAGGAGGAGTTATACTGTTAGTTAAGAAATACAAAATCTAACGCAGTTGACGTGGGTGAACAGTGCAATGTTGACTGAGTTTGGTGTGATATAAGCACTGGAAAAGCAAAAATGAGGGTAGGAGTGTGTTATAGGACAAATGACTCTGATGAGTACAACGAACAATTGTACAGATATTGACTGGAAATTGTGGATTCGTCTCTTGCGCACTAGCAAGATTGTTGTAGATTTATTGGATGATTGTTTCCTACAGCAATATGTTCGAGAGGCAACGAGAGGGAGTAATACTCTTCATCTGATTATCAGCAGTGATTATTCACGCATTAAGAATTTGCAGATAAAGGAACCACTGGGTTGCAGTGATCCCAATGTACTGATGTGAAAATCACTAAAAGAGGTAACTACCATCAGAGGTAAAGGGAATGGTTTGTGCTTTCGTAAAGGTGACTACTGTGCTCTCAGACAGTTTTTAAATTCTCTAGAGTGGAACCAACTCATGATGTTACAAACAGCAAATTCTAAATGAAAAGCATTCAAGGAATTAATCGTGGAAGCTACTAGGGTTTTCATGCCAACTAAGAAATACTGTTCAAGGTTCAGGCCTAAATGGATGTCAGCTGAACTAATGAGACTCGTGGCAGAGAATAAAAATGCATGGGATGCATTTAAATTATCAGGCGACAGATATAAGCTGGTCTGTAATCAAGTCACAAAGGAGGTTAGGCAAGCAAAGGGAGATTACGAGAAAGCTTTGGCAAAGGACGCAAAGAACAACAGACTTCTTTATTTATATCAACTCTAAAAGGAAGGGGATGAATCACATTGGTACACTTTATATAGATAATTCGACTGTTGATGATCCTGCTCAGATCAGATAGCTTACAAATTGAATGCGTATCACTATATACACCGATGAGCCAAAACATTATGACCAGCGAGTCGTTATGCAAATTGAAGCAACTGCAGGTGAACTACAGCGCGTGCGCGGGTCGGGACACGGTATAAAAAACACCTGACTCTTGAGTCCGTTAATCAGTGTTGCTCTTGTTCTTCAGATGGGAAAGGCAGCGGACTTAAGCGAGTTTGACAAAAATCCCAAATTGTAATGGCCAGACAACTGGGTCAGAGCATATCCGAAACGGCACGGCTGGTGAGATGCTCACGGTCAGCCGGGGTTAGTACCTACCGAAAGTGGTCCGAGGAGGGGAAACCCACGAACCACCGGCGAGGTATTGGACGATCACGACTCATCGATGCTTGAGATGAGCAAAGGCTCTCCAGGATGGTACGTGGCAATAAAAGGGCTACTGTGGTGCAACTCGCTGGTAATTGGAATGCTGATAACGGGAGTAATGTGTCACAACACACGGGACATCGAACCCTGTTGAAAATGGGGCTGCGTAGCCGCAGGCCGCTCTGAGTGCCCATGCTAACCACTGTTCACCGGCGACAGCGCCTACAATGGGCACGCATCGAAACTGGACCTTGAATGATTGGAAGAAGGTCGTCTGGTCCGATGAATCACGTTTTTTTTTTTTTTTCCTATTGCACCATGTTGATGGCCGGGTACGTGTGCATCGTTTACCGAGGAAATGATATGGCCTGGATGCACCGTGGGACTAATAGAAGCCGGTGTCCATGCTTTGGGCGATGTTCTGCTGGGATAACCTGGGTCCAATCATTCATGTGCCGGACATTCTAACGTCTACCACCTACCTAAACATCATTGCTGACCAGATACACCCTTTCATGGCAACGGTCTTCCCCTCTAGTGGTGCCATCTTTCAGCAGGATAATGCGCCATGCCACACCCCCCGGATTGTTGAAGACTGGTTTGCGGAACATGAGGAAGACTTCCAGTATTGCCCTGGCCTCCAAATTCCACAGACATCAATCCCATCGAGCATCTGTGGTTTGTGTTGGAACAGCAACTCCGATTTGCGGCGTCTCAACCACGGAACTTACAGGAGTTAAAGGAATGCTGGTTACGTGTTGGTACCAGATACCACAGGACACATTCAGAAATCTTGTAGCGTCCATGCCTTGCCGGGTATGAGCTGTTTTGGCTGCGCGTGGAGGACCGTCTGCTTGTGTAGCACAGTGATATCGTCATCGTCCTCCCAACACTGGGTGGAACAGGCATGGGTTCGAATCCTGTCGATGACGCGAGGAACTTTAATGGGCTTTTTTCACTCCGTGGCTGAGTTAGTCGGTCTCAGGCGTAGGGGGAATAAATTTAAATTAAGGAAAAACAGTTGCAGAATAGATGTGCGGAAATTTGCCTTTAGCCGGCGGGTAGTTTATTGCTGGAACCAAATTGCATCTGTCGTTGCGGAAGCTGATAGTTTAAGTAATTTCAAGGAAGAAGTAGAAAAACTTTTGGAACGAATGGATGGATAAAATGGGAAGGTTTTTTTTTTTTTTTTTTTTGCCTAATGTTGTATAAGCTTGCTTTCTTGCATCATATGCTCTACTCAGTGGCAGATTCAAGGTGGGGGAACCGAGGCACGTTTCCCCCTGTGTTTCTCGGAAATATACGCCAATCGTTTAAATTCCCTTTAGCTACAAAAAAAAATTTTTTTTTTCATTGTTACCATAGGATTTTATCTATTTTTGCATTGTGGTTCAGCTATTTTCAACTGACTACATTTGGCAACACTGATGCTAATGTGATTGCCATTCTAGTGCACAAAATGGTTCCCCCTGTCACAAATGTCCTGTCATTTTTTATCTGTAACGGCCACTGCCTCTACTGATGCTAATAAACATGCGTGGTACACTAGAGTCCGTTATTGCATTTCTTATTCTTAAGATGAATAAACACGTAATGCCTCTCTCTCAACTAGTTAAATCTGTATCTTTTAATTTTTCACTGACTTTCTTAGCATGTTTCTAATTATGTGCCAATAAAATTAAATTAGTTACAAAAGTTAGTGCGATAAACAAATTAAAATGAAGGCATATTGAATTATTAAAGAACACTGTCAATATGGATTTTTTTTTTTTTCATACGGATTTACGTACGATATATCTTAATGCACACCATCCACCCAATGAAATTAATGAGAAGTTTTAGCGTGGATATTTCAACTGTGAGGTGAATGAATAGGGAACAAAATTTCTAATTATAGGCATAGAATTCAACAAATGCATGCCATCCTACTAATTTCGGTTCGATTCTGTTTAATCTACTGACGAATCTTGTGTCTGCTTTTCTGATGAAACACAGAATACAAACAGGCTCAACTTTTCAAGATCGTCCTAAATCCACATTAGATCATGACGGAAATGAAAGCGACATCGCTGTCTACAAGCTTTTCGGAACAACTCCGACAGAACCAACCGTTAGGATTGTGGAAGTGTCCACAAACTTCTTCCCAGTTGAATAAACTTCGTTATCGTGTTTAACTGATACGGTAGCAATTTATCAGCGTGATATCAACCCTGATTACGACCCTTATCATGACCTATGGTGTCAGGAAAAACAAGGGGATGAAAGCTCTCTTTATTTTGAATTTTTTTTTCGTCAAGGAACTAATTTGAGAAAATAATGTGGTAACTATATAGTTGTATCGTTAGATACGTTTAAAAGGAAATATTTTAAAATCAAATTAATTTTTAACTGAGCGTTAAAACTCTGAAAATGATAAAAATGACTACTTTAAAATGTGAAAAAAAAAATAAAAATAATAATAATATAACACAGGATTATATTAATCACGATGGGTCTATTTCCCTTCTGGCGTTGCTTTTAGAATTATATACAGGGTGTTTCAGTTAAACGTTTCAGAACTTCTAAGAGGGGTAGGGTACATCCTGACAACTCGAAATCATATAGCAATGTAGATCATATAGAAATGCTTTCCTGAAGAATAGAAATGCAATCATATAGAAATGCTTTCCTGAAGCGGTGTTGTACACAGAAGCACCATAAAGAAAAGAGACCGTAAGTGAGAAATCGTTTTAATAATACATGAAAAGAAGCAAAAGGTACATGGATTAAAGTAAGTGTTCGAAGTTTCTTCCACGGGCTACAATGCACGCCTCACATGTCCGACGCATGGACATCCGAACATTCTGGAATACTCCAGGCGAATTTCGAATTTCTTCGGCAGCTACTGCGTTTCTTGCAACCAGCTCCTCAGCATTGTCAACAGGGGTGTCATAAACTAGCGATTTCATATGACCCCAGAAATAAAAATCAAGACATGATAGGTCGGGTGACCGAGCAGGCCAACGCACGGGACCACCACGTCCGATCCACTGTTGACCAAATGTGACATCCAGGTAGTTACGAACATCTCCGCTATAATGGGCAGGGGCTCCATCGTGTTGGAACCACATTGTCTGTTGCGTCGATGCAGAAATCTGTTCATCTCTCAAAAGTTGTGGCAATACTTGCTGCAGAAAGATCAAGTAGATAGGTCCGGTTAGACCTATCTACTTGATAATCCATGTACCTACGGTAATCCATGTACCTTTTGCTTCTTTTCATGTATTATTAAAACGATTTCTCACTTACGGTCTCTTTTCTTTATGGTGCTTCTGTGTACAACACCGCTTCAGGAAAGCATTTCCGACCCCACATTGCTATATGATTTCGAGTTGTCAGGATGTACCCTACCTCTCTTAGAAGTTCTGAAACGTTTAACTGAAACACCCTGTATATATATTTTATGAAAACCCCAACACGAGACGTATTAGAACCTATAGTATTTAGTACCGTGCTTGGGTTGGAGGTTGAGAAGACGAAAGAAGATATTTGGAAAGGAGATATTTGAGAAGAAAGGAGATATTTGGACTTGAACTTCGTAGACTGTAATTTTCAGGAAATACGTATGAAGGAAGGTTGTTCAAGAAAACGGCAGTTGAATGAATAAATGAGGAAGATGAAAAGTTGGTTCTGTGGGTTTGAAGTTGGACAGTAAATGGATGTTGGCTGGTGGCTGCACGTATTCGAACTGTTTTGAAAGAGAGCTGGAATTATAGAAGCCAATTCAGAAGAACAGTGCCCATGGAAGTATCTATAGAAGAGGCATGCAGTAGAAACAGTACGTCTATGAGACAGCGAGTGGAGAGACTCTGTTATAGATGAATCATTAATTAACCTAACTGCCCTCTTCTGAATGGAATCAAGAAGCCTGACAGAGCTTTTGGAGGCACTGCCCCTGATGTGGGAACAATATTCCATGGTAGGGCGAATTTGCGATTTGTACAGAGTGAACAGCTGTTTGGAAGAAAAGTAACGCGGACAGCGAAAGAGAAAACCAAGTTTTTTAGATGCAGAGGAAGCAATATTTGTAATGTGCTTGTGCCAAGAGAGATTAGAAGTAAAGGTAATCCCCAAAAGAGATATATCATTTTGCCTAGAAATCGAAGTGTCACCAAAGATAAGCATAGGAGCAGAAGAATCCTTTTTTCGAGATATAAGAGAAGACTGAGTTTTAGAAGGATTGAAATCAATTAAGTTGTCTTTACCCCACTGAAGAATTACCTGGAGATCGGCATTTAAGGAATTGGTAGCAGATTTTCGAGAAGTTGAAGCTGATTGAGCAGAACAAGGTTTCTTAAAATGGAAAGTGGAATGCAATGTGCTATCATCCGCAAAACTATGGATAGGTTTTCCAGTCAATGGAAGAAGGTCATTAATATACAAGAGGAAAAGAGTGGGGGAAAGAACTGAACCTTGGGGAACACTGGCATTAGTGGAGAAATTAGAAGAAAGAGTCATCTACCATTACCCTCAGTGAGCGATCAGAGAGAAAACTGAATAACCAATTACAAAAAACAGTTGGAAAACCATAATATGGAAGCGTGTTTAGAAGAAATTTATGTAAAACATTAAGAAAAGCCTTTGAGATGTCAAGAGCAATTGCTTGTGTTTCACCAAACTTTTCCATTGAATTTGTCCATAAATGAGTAACATAGGCCAGAATATCACCAGTGTATCGACACTGACAGAATCCATACTGGCGATCTTTGATCAGACGGAAGGTTTCTAGGTAATTTAAGAGTTGACGATTAATTGATTTCTCCATTACTATAGAAAGAGTAGAAGTAATTGCAATGGGACGTTAGTTGGATTAGGAGGGACTTGTTACCCTTTTTAGGAATTGGCTGGATATGAGCAAATTTCCAAGCAGAAGGAAAAACACCTTTGGAATAAGAAAGTGAAAAAAGGCGGCAAACAACAGGAGTAAGTTCAGGAGCACAGGTTTTGAGAACAATTGGAGAAATACCATCAGGACCTGGAGCTTTTTCTTCTGACATCCTTTTGACGGAAGACCACAGGAGGCATTGAATGGAGCGTGTTGGAAATGGTGGGAGGTGTTTTACCAAGATCATTAATACATGAGTTGGAAGAAAAATGGGATGCTAGCAGGTCAGCTTTATCCTTGACTGAAGTGACAAAAGAACCATCTAGGTTTGACAGAGGTGGGAGCACAGATGGGCAAAAGTTGCGGCCAATAGCTTTGGCAAGAGACCAGAATGTTCGGCTACCATTGGGGCAAGAAGCAAGTTTTCTACTCTTAGTCTGTTCAAAATCTAGTTTGGACTTATCAATAACTGTTTTACAATTGTTGCGAGCTTTGGTGTAGGCAAAAAATGAAACTGAAGAATTGGAAACTAGCCAATTACGATATGCAACGTTCTTCTCTTGAACAGCCTTAGCACATTTATTGAAAAACCAAGGTTTAGATAAAGGACGAGATTTTAAAGTGGAGTGTGGAATAAAGGATTCCATTCCTACAAGAATAATTTCACTGACACGATCAGAAGTTTTGAAACAGTAATCCGACCAAGGAAAAGAAATCTCGCAAGTCATCCCATTTTGCATTCTTGTAATGCCAAACAATATGAGGTTGGGAATAGCCATGAGATAAAGGCTCCATTGGAGATGAGACAATCACCAAGTTGTGATCTGAGGTTGCTAAAGGAACACTCACTTCGACCGTGTACTTAGAAGGGTTGTTTGTGAGAAAAAGATCAAGTATGTTGGCTGTATGGTTAGGATTGTCCAGTATCCTTGTAGGTAAATGAATAATCTATGCAAGGTCATTAGTAGTTGCAAAAGCCTCAGCATCTCGACCAGCTGGGTCGGTGTGACTAGAAAACGGAAGCCAGCTGGAGTTGTGAACATTAAAATCACCAAGTAAAATTATCTCACTGTTAGGAAAGTTGGACTGGAGAAAGTCAAGTTGCAAAGAGAGGAAGTCAAAGAGATCCAAGTGATTAGTGGAGTTGGGAGAACGGTAGAGACAACAAATGAATTTGACACAATGAGGTAGAGAGATTTTAAGCCAGAGAAGATCGAAAAGAGCAGATTCCAAATTACCAAGTCTCTGACAGGGAAAATCAAAACGGGCATATGCACAAGTTCCACCTTTGAGGCGAAAGGAATCATACAGCGAATAATTTGGGCATCTGAGATGAGCAGTAGTTGAATCACCCGATAACTGAGATTCTGTCAGAAAAAGTACACGGGGTTTGGCGCCTGCAAGTGGAAATGGACATCGTTGAGATTAGGAATTGAGACCACGTATATTTGTGAAATGAACTAGGAAGTGTTTGCGAGGTTTAGATCTTTTCGCCGATAAGCTTACTCTATTATTTTGGCAATTCATGTTGTATTCAATAGTAAGAAAAAGTTGGGGGGGGGGACATGCTGTATGAAGTAATGAAATTTTTGGATATGGCGTACACATGGTAGGAATGTACTCAGATCCTTGACATAACGTGGCCTCGACAATGCCCCCCCCCCCCGCATACACACTACTCGGACTCCCTCTAGTCAATATTTGGCAGAGTAGAGGTAGCAAGGTTATACACTAGTTGATCCGGAAGCCTTCTAAAGAGTTACCAATAGGTTCGGTCCGCTGTACTAACTAGTGACCGGCTTGCGAACACCGTTTTAGAGCTGTATCCTCGAAATGTAAGGAAGATTGGATCACGCCATAAGGTTCATCATAACTTAAAAAGTCATCAGTTATACTGCATGATGGAAGAGGTGAGGAAGGGTTAACCGGAACCTAGCTCTGGGGACTAAACATGAGTGCCAACAGTTCAAGCCTCCAATAAGCAAAGTGGTGGTATTGCACCGTTTGATGAGAGTCATTTACCACCTAGAATATGATTCTAAATTCTGTTGCGTTTATTTGAATTAAAGCAATTAAATTGATTCGAGTCAATTTAATTTTCCTTCCAGGATAATTTCTGTGAATAACGGCGAATCATGGAAATTCACCTGGATGAAATGGCGTTCGACAATTATCTTTTCTGCTTGATTACAACACATTTAAAATCAAACAACGCTCTTTAATAGAAGCTGCCTGTCAACAACTTCCATAATGTTTGTCCATGCCTGCCTCACCGAAAACGATCCGAAATTTTAGGAAGGAATTCACAAACATTGGAGGCGGGAGAGGGAGAATTTCAGTAGTTTCTTCTGATATATAGATTTCTATGTGAGCAGGAGAGGGAATATCCTTCTTCCCCAAAATTCAACAGTTGTTCGATGCCTGGTTGAAATAATAGTAGGTGAAAGAACTCCGGGAAGATAAACCAGGGCGAAGCTGACCCCGTGATTGTAGTGTTTTCGCCACTTGTCACTCGTTTGGAGAAGTTTAGGTTCGAGTTCCGTCGTAGACTGGAGGAATTTCTAAAGATTTCTTCAATCGGTGCTATAGCACCAATTGAAGAAATCTTTAGAAATTCCTTCAAAAAAGGTGAAGACAACAGTGCTTATATATATACAGGGTGTTTCAGTTAAACGTTTCAGAACTTCTAAGAGGGGTAGGATACATCCTGACAACTCGAAATCATATAGCAATGTGGGGTCGGAAATGCTTTCCTTGAAGCGGTGTTGTACACAGAAGCACCATAAAGAAAAGAGACCGTAAGTGAGAAATCGTTTTAATAATACATGAAAAGAAGCAAAAGGTACATGGATTAAAGTAAGTGTTCGAAGTTTCTTCCACAGGCTACAATGCACGCCTCACATCTCCGACGCATGGACATCCGAACATTCTGGAATACTCCAGGCGAATTTCGAATTTCTTCGGCAGCTACTGCGATTCTTGCAACCAGCTCCTCAGCATTGTCAACAGGGGTGTCATAAACTAGCGATTTCATATGACCCCAGAAATAAAAATCAAGACATGATAGGTCGGGTGACCGAGCAGGCCAACGCACGGGACCACCACGTCCGATCCACTGTTGACCAAATGTGACATCCAGGTAGTTACGAACATCTCCGCTATAATGGGCAGGGGCTCCATCGTGTTGGAACCACATTGTCTGTTGCGTCGATGCAGAAATCTGTTCATCTCTCAAAAGTTGTGGCAATACTTGCTGCAGAAAGATCAAGTAGATAGGTCCGGTTAGACGACACGGTAACAGGTAAGGTCCGATGAGGTGATCTCCCATAATACCGGCCCATACATTGACCGAAAATCGAATCTGTGCTGCACGACGTCGTATTGTATGCGGGTTATCGACCGCCCAGATATGGTCGTTATGCGTGTTGAAAATTCCTTCCCTTGTGAAGGATGCCTCATCGGAAAACAACACTTCAGCAGGAAAAAGGGGATTTGTAGCACATTTTCCAAGGTACCACTGTGCGAAAGCAATACGAGGTGCATAATCCTCCGGTTGCTGTGTCTGGACACGCTGCACGTGAAACGGATGCATGTTTTGTTCTCGGAGAATCCTCCAGACGCTGCAATGGGAAACCCCAACTGCGTTTGCTAGACTTCGTATACTCGTTCTTGGATTCCCCTGTACATGCTGCAGCACATTCTGTTCGACGGCTGGAGTCCGTGCTGTTCTTACCCTGTCCCTGTCAGCTCTTTCAAATGAACCTCTCTCAGCTAACCTCTGGTGCAGTCTTGCAAAGAAATTATGACTGGGAATACGCCTCGTCGGATATCGTTCCGCGTACAAACGCTGTGCGGCTGGCCCACTACAATTTGCAGCCCCGTACGCCAAATGCATATCGGCTAACTCTGCGTTCGTATAATCATCCATCCTACTAACTTGGCGTTCTTGTTCAAGAAATTCGAAATTCGCCTGGAGTATTCCAGAATGTTCGGATGTCCATGCGTCGGAGATGTGAGGCGTGCATTGTAGCCCGTGGAAGAAACTTCGAACACTTACTTTAATCCATGTACCTTTTGCTTCTTTTCATGTATTATTAAAACGATTTCTCACTTACGGTCTCTTTTCTTTTTATGGTGCTTCTGTGTACAACACCGCTTCAGGAAAGCATTTCCGACCCCACATTGCTATATGATTTCGAGTTGTCAGGATGTACCCTACCCCTCTTAGAAGTTCTGAAACGTTTAACCGAAACACCCTGTATATATACATAGACTATGCGCCTAAAACCGTCAGAAAAACTCTTTATTACTTGAGTCACCAAGTAATAAACAATAAATGGAAAGCTATAGTCTCACTCTCTTCTCTATACTTACTCACACTCTATACTTCCATACTCCCTTCCCTATACATCCACAAATGTTTGGAGCAGCACGTGTAGGTTACAGATTAGATACACGAGTCAATATTTCATTCTAAACTGCCGCGGATATTTCTTTTTTGGATAAAACAATTTCAATAAAAAGAAATTGGCTAAAAGCTGTTAGCACAAATGTTTATGCTTAATAATTAAGTGATAAATAGATTTAAAACTGTTAAACGTAGTGTTGCTTGTGAAGAGATGCTATGCACAGTATACATAGATAAAAGCGACTAAAAAGGAGTAATAAATATTATAAAGCTGTAATTAAACTGAACGGCTAGGTTTCAAGAACGTAAACTATAGAGATTTATTAAATGTTCTATAAAGTTATAATCTTAGTAATTAAGAACAATCATAGCTTCATCTGCTCCAACCCGCCGCCACAGAAATCTGTTCATATAAATGAAAGTATTTTTCGCGTATTACTCTAGAATGAAAATTCGGATTGATGCAACATTTTCAACCTACGTTCTGTTAATCCCTAGGAAAATTTCAGGCCAGCTACGATTTCACAGCCCCCTTTCTTTCCCGACAAAAAATCGGTAAAACGAAACCATGTTTGCGCATTAATCGACAACAAAAATGCGAACTGCTACCAAATTTTCAAAATATATTCCGTTGGTCCCCGAGGACGGCTCTAAGTTCAATTCCAATTTCATAACATTCCCTCCCCAGTTTACCCCAATAGAAATATTACTATAAATTTGGAACAGGAGCTCTGATCCATTTCAGAATTTCAATGCACATTTAGAATATTTTAGGAATCTTTATAACAAATTTTCACGTCGGTGTGTTGACTTTTTTTGTTATAAATCATGAATTATTACTATTTGTTAACGCGCCTGAAATGTAATGCACTGTGTACATAAACAAATTTGAATTAAATTATCCCAATTTGTTAGCTTATCCACTTGCAGTTCAGAAAGTAAGTACGTTTTTTTTGCGGGTGTTCCATATACGATGCGAAGTTCTTCCGAAGGTATGTTTCGGTGATTGTTCTTAAGCCATGAATTTTTCAGTGGAAGAACAACCAGCAGTTGCTAGGTTTCGATCCGCAGAAGGCAAGAAACCCCTTGCATTGTGGGTTCGTTGCAGTTTGTGATGATTTGATACTTCCCGGTAGCACGGTTCAGAAGTAGGTTCGTGAATTTAAAGATAGCACAAAGGCCATTCTAGATGAACCATGGTCTCACAGACTTCGCTAATCACAAACACCTGGAAACGCTTGGAAAGTGAGGCCTTCTGTGCTTGGAAAGAAAGGCCTTCTTTCCTTTCCCATGTAAGTGATTTTTATATTATTTGACGAAGGATTAGGAGTTGTCAAAGGTGTGTACACCTGGATTCCGTGTAAGTTGGATGCTGGGGGAAAAAAAGACTCCGTTGGCTGCGTGTCAAATCCTGTTGACACATTGCTGCAGATCCAGAGAGTTTTCTGAGTGGACGAGCCCTTTGTTTCTGAAACAAAAAGACAATCCAAACAATAGAAACTTTGAGTCTCCATCAAAAAAAAAATTCAAGTTGGCTGCATCAGTTAACAAGGTTCTGTACGCAGTTTTTGGGATAAAGCGTGAACTTAAAAAACAAGTTGTTCCAAAGGGTGTTCAATAACAGGACAGTATTACCGAGACCTGCAGAACCAACGGTTGAGCCTTTTTGTTGAGCAGAATCATCCGTTATCATATAATTTCATTTTGCGCTAACACCACACACCGCTTGTAGGGTATCATTGTCGTGGAATTTTTACTTGACAAGGAAGACGAGACACTTCCCTGATCATCAAATATGGCTCCATCTGTTTACCAAATTGAAACATCTCCTGTGTGGAACTCATTATAGATTCAGTAAAGTTGTGGAAACAACAAACCACCAAAGAAAACCTTATACACACTGTTATGAGAACTGGAGGCTACAATTATGTGTAGACAAAGAGGGAGACTATGTAGAAAAGTAGAACGCGATAACAAAGCTTTATATTGCGTCATAACCCTACGAAAAATAAACGGAGGACATTTTGGGATTGCTCTCCGTGCAGTCGTCCGAAGAGGCGCAGTTGAGTATGTTTAGAGCGAGTCTCTAGAACCTAGTCCTTGTCCCAATTCATACAAACTTTTGTTTGCTGCGTATATACGCTCTGGTCCTTCTTGATATTATGGTGGATTTATCTTGTTTGAAGACAAGACAAGATGGGGGAAAGAGGAATCGACCTCTTCCCCCATCCTTCTCCAGTAAATTATACAATACGTGCTTGCGTTTCCAACCTTCTGCTTGAGACAAATGCCTTGGCCGCTACACTGTAGTCCAAGTAATGCTACGTACGCAGACATACAGTGCTATCAAATACAGAACAGATGTATTGTAGGCCAAGTACTGTATAGGTACAACATAGAACGAGCAACGAGAAAATAATCTTCGTGAATAGAATTCTAGCATTGCCTAAGACGTGTATAAGTACGCTCATAATTACTGGTTAAGTTTTGATATATTATCTTCTTTTCACTCTGATAAATAATAGAATTTTTTTGTTTATGCTTCGCGACAAGCACAAAGGGTCAGAAGTTTAAAACTATAAGGATGCGAAATAATTTTTCCGTGTTTTGTTCAATCAGTAGATCCGAACACGCGATACGCCCAACTCTGACTGATGACTACATGCTATGGTTGTATCTTTTTACTCCACAGTGCTTCTTGAAGTTTCTTGCGTAGGTGGAGAATTCGTGCACTGTATTCATATTTTCTTCTTTAACGATCTTTTATGGCTCGGTTAGCCGGGCGGAAGGTTCTGTAGTGTTCCAGAGTCTGTGGAGGTGTGAGTTTAAAAAGTTTGGGAAACACTACAGTTGAAGATTTTTTATTTCTGGCAGACACTCAACATTGCATAGAATTTTCCTTCCTCAAACGGTTGAACCACCCACCACCCGTGTATAAGCATGCTCGTGCATTTCACTTTAAGCATTTTGTGTGCGTTGAAAAGCAATGACTCTCGTGCACTGCTCCCTAGTTCGGATACTTCCTTTCTGGTCGCCGTCTGTTACGTAATTCGAGTTCCCCCACATTGAAATGTAGTGCACAATTTCGTTATGTTTTATCCAGTTGTTAATTATGTCTCCATGCGGCAATTCCTACGTCACCAGAATGTTGCTTACCTCCTTTAAAGATTTCTGAAGGTGTTCCTTCAACTGTACTAAAAAAAAAAAAAAATTACTGAGCGCTGGACGATCTTGGAAGTTTTATAAGGAGGCGCCATCTTTGCAAACTGTGGACACTTAAAATTAACTACAAAACCAGATATTGAATTATTGTCACGAAATTAAAAAATAATAATAAATGGTGGGTTTACAGCGCATCAGCACCTTAAGCCGTATTACTCCAGTTTATTATGTCCGTACAAGTGTAGCGTGTTGTGAGAGCTGAAAAAACAGATATAATTCAACGGGAGAGATCTTAATCCCTCCACTGAGATCGACTAACTACAGCCCCGATTGAAGAAGCCATTAAGAATCCGCCCTATTTCATTTAATTATATGAATTTTATTATTTTACAAATTATGACTTTTACCATTTACACCTTTTAATCTTTGCTTTATCAATATGCACTCCCCTTAACAGTTTTGAATCACGGCTTACGACAACAGTTTTTTTAATGTTTTTATTTACTTATTATTATTTTTTAATTAGCCATGACAGTGTAAGGTTTAATATAAAAAAAACTACACACTGCAAAGTATTTTAAGATTTTTTATTAAGCATTGAAAAATTTACAGCCAAAAATATTGAAGTGATTAATATTCACAAATATACTGACTTTTCATTAAAATATCCTCCACGAGATTTTATCACTTCCTTACACAGATGAGCATTCTGGAGATTTAATTTTATAATAGCGCGTTGACCAACATTATTCCAAGTGATCTGCAAGGTTCCCATAAACTTTTTGAAGAGATGGGAAGACTTCACAGATTTGATGGTCTAAGTGATCCCATAAAAGTTGTGTTGGGGTTAAGTCAGGCGACTGGGGTGGCCTCGTTATAATTTGCAATAACCCATCTTGTTTAGTTTGTTAGGAAATCCCTGCGTAGCTTAGAGCTGTACTTCGGGTCATTGTCTCCTTGTACTATAAAATTTCTTTCACAAAGTCCAAGTCTAGTAGATATTGTATTATGTTCAAAAATGTTTTTATAGGCTTCTTTTCTTAAAATTCCTTCAATTCTAGGATGTCACTCACTATGGAAAAAAAGGAAACCCCAGATCATGATGGAGCGACCACAGAGCTCACTGTGTTCACTAAACAATGTGGTACCATTTTTTTTCTTTACTAAGCTTGGATCTAAAAATTTCAGATTTGGATTCATCCGTCCACAGTACATTTTTCTACTCTTCATTTGTCCAATGCTGATGGCTCTTGGCCCAAGCCAACCGCTTATTTCGATTTTAATGAGGTTTTTCGGACCGCTACACGACCATGAAGTCCTGCTTGTTTAAGACGAAGTTTTACAGTGGATGTAGACACTGGTGTTTCTCCGTTGCTGTAGACCTCAGCTCGGATTTCAGGTGCAGTAAGTCGTCGATTGAGTTTAGAAATCAGTATTATGGTCTTATCTTGTGCTTCCGTTGTTACGCAGGATCGTCCTGATCGTGGTTTGTCATTTAAACTACCAGTCTCCTTGAATCATCGATAGTGTGTACTCCTTTAAAACCAGAGATTACCGGAGGAAAAACCATGCTATCATCGCCTGAGACAGGCTAATTCAGCCCCACCTTGTGGAATAAGACCATTAAAAATTCCTCGCATCACTGACAGGATTCGAACTCAAGTCTCTTCCACGCAGTGTGGGGAAGATGGCGATTCTACCAATGGTGTTTGGTGTTACCCACGAGCAGAGCATCCCAATTTGCGTCCTCTTGGGCAGTACCAGTGGCGTAGCTACCATGTAGGCAGGCAAGGCAATTACCTCCGGGTCCTTTAGGGGCCCGGCGTCTTTGGCCGTCTCCTCTTTTTGCAATTTTCATTAATTATGTAAGGGCCGGAAGATGTTCTTTGCCTCCGGGCCCGAGAAAGGGTAGCTACGCTACTGGGTAGTACAGTTGATAGAATCGCCGTCCTGCCCACACCGGGTGAAAAAGACCTGAGTTAGTCGGTCTCGAGCGAGGGTAGCATGGTTTTTAACTCCCGAAAACTCTGGTTTTTCGTCCAGCAATCAGAAAATCGCCCACAGAACACATGCAATTTACAGCCAGTGTATACGGAGGAATATGGCCTTCGTTGATTCTCCTAAAACCCCATTAATACGCCCAATTTGCAAAAATGAATGAGAAAAATCGGGTCAGTAGACGATGAACCACCAATCTTGATGAAACAAATTACAATTAGAATGTGATTGAGTCAGAAATGTAGTGACCATCAACGGAGAAAGACTGATAGAAACAGAAGGTCAAGGAAAGCTGAATGCTTTGTGATAAATGAGTAGATCTCTGAGCGGGCGTTGCTCAGCCAGGGGTTCCTGAAATGTTGAGACAGATAACCTTGATAAGAATTAGGGATTAGGGTCCTAGGTACAACGAAGTCCCCAATAATAAATGGAACCTTTGGATGTATGCTGGAGAAAGTATCGTCAATAATTTCATTAGTCAAAATAAAGTGTTGTGAGAGCAGAAGGAGGGAGACAGAATAACAGAATTTTAAAAGATATGTTAGTAATGTATGTAAACAGAGAAATCCTAAAATTTTATGGAAGTTAGTGAAGTACTTTTTTCACTTTAGTGAAATACAGAACTTTTATTGTGTATATTTTCTTAAGTTATAAGAAAAAATACACAATATTTTGTTCGTAGTAGTGAACTACAACAGTTCACAACGAGTTACCATGATATTGGACTACCTCGAATAAGTAACGCGTCATCAATGGAGAAGACTATTGTTATTTATTCTCGTGGGATACCACCACACAGACGGCACGTTACATGGCTTATTGGCCATCCTCGGTGGGCGGGTAGGTATTCCGGGTTTGCAATCATGTCAACTCAGTCTGAAGTAAAATTCCACAATATGAGAGATGAAGTATAATTCCACAATTTGGCGTCTCTCATGTCGTGGAATTACACTTCACAAGCGAGTTGGCATGATTGCAACACCGGGTTACCTACCAACCCACCGAGGATAAGCCAATAAGCTTTGAAACGTGTCGTTTGGGTGGTGGTGGTGTCCCCCGAGAATAAATAACAATAGTCTTCTCCATTAGTGAAGCGTTACTTATTCGAGGTAGTGCAATATCATGGTAACTCGTTGTTGAAGGTAGTCACAATATGCGATACAATTAAATCGACGCCTTTAACACTACTGCTGTAGTTCACTACTACCAACAAAATATTGTGTACATACATTGGCAGTTTTGCAGTTATGCCAATTACATAATATTTTTTATATTTAAAAACATTTACACAATATTTTTTTTTCCAACTGTTATTGTTGAACAATACGTCATTATTAATTCCCTGCATTACTATCAAAGAAAAGTCCACGAGTTTGTGTATCGATTGCGATGGTAGCACGCTGTTAGGTTGTCGTGACATTACGGCTGATCTTTCGGCTTGGGAAATCAGAAGACATATCGCAGATAAT
Source organism: Mastigoproctus giganteus (assembly GCF_048544385.1). Lineage (NCBI taxonomy): Eukaryota > Metazoa > Arthropoda > Arachnida > Uropygi > Thelyphonidae > Mastigoproctus > Mastigoproctus giganteus. The sequence continues at coordinate 41,062,737 of NC_143576.1, forward strand.
TATGAGTGATGGCGATACAAATCGCGTCACAGGTGACTGTTATTTGAATACTTAAAATTCCTGTGTCATCATGAAAGGCAGAAACTGTTGGATGAAAGAAAGCATTGTCCATTTACTGCAATGTCGTCTGTGCATATAATATAAGCTGACACATAGTTTATATGCTGTAGCCTTCCAAAATGCCTTCTTAGCATATTCTATTCGTTTGGAAGTGTTGGAAATCTTGGTTATACTTTCAAATTAAAGTAGAATTACTTGGGAACGATGTTGGTGTCTCCTACAATAATGAAAAATAAAGATGTCTTTTTGGTTTTTTAAGGTATAAAACTTTATCAAAACTTAAGAGTACCCATTGAGGCTGATTTTTAGAAATTTCTGGGGCTGATGGTGGTGTTGTGGAGGTTTAGGGAAAAATTTAATGATTTATTATAGTATCGTCCAAAAACATTCACCATCCTTAAAAGGGATAAACCGGCTTTGAAACACGGGCACTAATAGCTCGTGGCCTTAGTTACTTTGGCAGTAATCCAAAACAGAAGCTGCTTAGGAAAGGGTCTCTTCTTGTGTTTCTTTTATTTTTATATGGAATTTTGATTATATTATGGGATGAGATTAATCGGGCTCAATAATATTTACAAAATCTAAGGTTGTCTTTGGTCTAATTGCGTGTTCAGATATGAATAAAAACTATTACTGAATGCAAAAATTTAATTAAAAATTTCTCGGTTTAATTAAGCGTTCTTCCTCGATTTTAAGGGTGACAAAGTTATAATTTTGATATATACCCGGATTTTAGGAAAGCTTTTGATACTGTTGCACATGGAAGACTACTGTATAAATTGGAGAGTTATGGCATTAAGGGAAAGTTGCTACAATGGATGAAAGGGAAATTGAGTGGGAGAAGACAGAGAGTGGTTATCAATCGACACGCTCTTCATGGACTAATGTTATTAGTGCAGTCCCACAGGGTTCGATGTTGGGTCCATTGTTGTTTTGTATATTTATCAATGATATTGGTTAAGGTATATCAAGCTTAATGTCAAAAGTTTGAAGGTGATGCAAAGGTTTGTGAGTTGTTAATAACAGTATGCTGCTGCAACAGGATCTGGTAAAGTTGGTCAGATGGGATGAGAAGTGACAACTGAAGTTTAACATTGACAAATGCAAAGTACTGCATATGAGTAGCAGTAACCCTAGAGAAATGTACCAACTGGGTGGTGTTACACTCGGGTAGTGGAGATTGAAAGAGACCTTGGGGTAATGGTTGCAGTCAGATGAAGTTTTCTGAGCAGTGCAGACAGACTGCCAGAGTAGGTCATGGGGCCTTGTCAATGATATACAGGAATTTTGAAGTAGCAGGGATAAGGAGGTGATTATCCCCTTGTATAAGGCAATGGTCAGGCTACACCTTGAGTGCTGCATACAGGTCTGGAAGCCTCACTTTAGGAAGGATGTAGAGTTGCTAGACTGGTGTGCAAAACTTAATGACCAACACTATTTCTAAAGGTTACAACCACAAAATCAAACGAAACAGCCTGTGGCGATTTACATAACTGTGACCGCTCAGTAGAAAGCTGGTGCACGTGCAAAAATTTGAAGCGTGATGAGAAGGCTCACATAAACAGATAAAAGCAGCAATTCAGCAGATAGGTGCAAATTTCCAAATGGTGAGCACGATTGTTACAGAGGTTTCATTAGTTTCATACAGTGCTACAGACAACAAAATGGCCAGTAGACAACATCTGGATGACTTACCCGGGAAATAATTGGGGAGGCTGAAGTGCGACGAGTGTGGCTGCAAAGTTCGGTATCACCCATAGCATCGTCTCACGTAAAGTGTAAAGTGTGTTTAGGGTCAAACGGCACCAGGGGTTTCCCCCATCTCCGCGTTGCTTTCATTGTGAGTGAACCAGTTCGCTGGGAAATCCCAGAGATTTAAAAGTGTATGGATATTGTATATGTGTAGTGTCATGTACCGTTGTTCATCTGGTCGTTTAGCCGCTGGACCCCTACTGAGGCCCAACCTTGCCCCACTTTCGCCCCGTGGAGGCAGACCAGGAAGCATCGTCTCACGTGCGTAGTCGGCCTTCAGAACGAAAGGGACAGCTGTTCGAAGGACCAATGGTGGTCGTCCACGAAAAACAACGCCAAATGATAGTCGCTAAATATTCCTACAGGCCAAGAGGGACCGACACCAGACAGCGGGATCCATTGCAAACCAGCTGCATAGGACGCAGGATATCGCGGTTTAGTGTTGCCAGGCGACTCCACAAAGGTGGACTGTTTTCCCGACGCCAGTACGCTGTGTCCCTTTAACACCTGCCCATCGCAGACACCGTTTACAGTGGTGCATCGAACACCAGGACTGGACAGCAGCGCAATGGGATAAGGTACTGTTTACTGATGAGAGTAGATTGTCTCAGCAGCAATTCTGGAAGTCAGCTAATCTGGCGACAGGTTGGCACACGGTTGGTTGGTTTTGATTTTATTGTAATTTGTGCTGAAGATGGCGCTGACAGAGGAATGTACGGTGTTACCGCAAGAACTTATCAAGAACATTGTTCTAAGTATGGACAGGCGGTGCAAAGCCTGCATCAACATTAGGGGTGGCCATACCTTCTACTGAGGACCTCCTCTTCTCTTTGGTAGTGATGCATCTGTATCATGGCAGCGAGTGCTATGTTGCCATTTTTGAATAGAGTCCCTCTTTACCGTTTTGTTTCGTTGTTGTGTCGGTGTTGTTTCCTTCATCATTTCTGTACCCCACGAGGTTCCTTTTCCCATATACAGGCCACTCCTATGAGAAGCTACAGGTGAAAACCTGACTGGTCCTTAAGTTTTGCATACTAGTGTAGAACGAGTACAGAGAACGGCAACAAGACTGGCGAGGGGAATAAAGGGGGTGCTCTTACAAAGAAAGGCTTAATTTCTGCAAATTGCAGCGTCTGGGGACGAGTCACCTTCAAGGGGATCTGATTGTGGTGTATTAGGCCTTGAATGGATTGTGCAGGCTCAATGCTGATGGGATTCTTCCTCTTGCTCATATTACAAGCCTGAGGGAGCATAAACTGAAATTGAGGAAAGACAGTTGTCGAATAGATGTGCGGAAATTTTTCTTTTAACCAGCGGCTAGTTGATTGCTGGAATAAACTTCTATCTGTTGTTGTGGAAGTTGATAGCTTAAATAAATTCAAGGCAGAACTAGACAAACATTTGAATCTTATGGATGGTAAAATGGGAGGGATTTTTTTTTTGACTGATGCTGTATAAGCTTGCTTTGTTGCATCGTATACTTCTACTAAAGCTAATCTTTTTTATAATAATTCGCTTATGTTCCTTCGTCCAGAACCCTCTTCGAACTTCAATAACTCAAAGACTAAACAAGCTGTTGACCTGATTCCTTTTGCAACAGGTTTTATCTAGCAGTAAAATCGAGGGAAAAAAATCAAAAAAAAATTTCCGACCGAAATTTTTTTGGATTTTTTTTGGACAATAAATTGTCGAGTTTAAAATTTTTTTTCCAAAAAATTTTTAAACTCGACAATTGATTTAGTTCCCAGTAAAACTAAGTTGCCGTTTAGTTTGAAAAGAAGACAATTTCTTAGCTTTTAGTCTTCATGGTCGCCATCATGGTCTTCCTCACTGAAACCCACACCAACCATAATTCAGCCAGCGATTGACGGAGTCTTGATACCTCGCGTCGAAAAGCAAAGAGATCTAGGTGTACTTTTTGATAGAAAACTAAAATTCCATCTTCATATAAAAGAGATCTGTGCCAAATTCAATAGGAAACGGTGGATTGCCAAATAGCACTTGTTACATATTCAGAACACAAATCTGATCTCAGAATGATCATTTTCGAAGGCGTACTATATGGAGTAGAGTTATGTGGCTCGGCTGAAAACGTAACAATTAAACCATTAAAAGCCGCAGAATAATCCGGTCGACCTGACGACTTTAGGAGCGGTCGACACTTCCAGTTCAACCACTCATGAAGTGGTCGACCTGGAAGTTTCATCTCCCACCACAGCAGCACACATCATCGATGGATTAACCATCATCGAAGCACTGGATTAACCAGATTTTCAGCCTTAATGCACGAAAGAAGACTAATCTTCATAATCAAAATGATCACTGGAAGAATCTTGTCCCTATCATTTGGGACATTGTGTGCTGGCGGATCCCCCAACCAGCGCTCCTCTCCACTCCGAAGCTTCTTGCTCTTCCTTCGAGGCTACATTTTAAAGATCGGTTCCTCCCCTATCAGAAGCTCCATCTAGCTCAATCCTTGGACGCCGACCTTTGCAAAATCGTTGATGACAAAAAGTATAGACGGCTCATCCTAGATCTGCACGTGTTCCACAACCATCAATTGATGTGAGATCGCTCCGGCTTGGCAAGAATTTGACGGAATACTGAATTCAAGAAAACTATTCTGTGTATTTTTTTATGTATTTTAATTTGATATATTATTATTTTATTTTATTAATTTTTAAGTAAATATAATCTGCTTTATGTTATTCATTTATCCCCTGTATTATATTTCCGGCGAGATGATATATCTCAGCCGCTTGTTAACCCCTGGCTTAGTGTCGTGAAGGGTATTGTAATGTCTATGTACTTGCGTGTACTTTTGCACCTTACAATAAAGATCCTATTTATTTATTACGTTTGTCATCACAGTCAACAAGTCTTGGATCAGAATTTCAATAAATTTGGCATTTTGTTCGTGGATTACTTTACGCAGCAGCAGTGTCCAAAGTCCAGATAATTTTTGTCCAATAATTGTAATGTTTTAAAGGACAATAAAGTCATGTAAAAAAAAATTATCAAATTACATTTTTACTCAAATCCTTCCCGCCGACACCTTAGTTAGCAGCGAAGGGAGCCGAGGGAAATGTTTCTTAATTACTTCGATATTAATGTTTACTTCTCTGAAACAGTTTTGGCAAGGGGTGTTCTAGTTCCTTTATAATATTATACATCTCTTTTGAAAAACCACCACTAAAATCTCTTCTTGAACAACATATACACACAAATTTAAAATCCATGAAAAGAGGGGAGTGAAAAAAGTAACTAAACTTTGAGGATGAGTTACTTTTTTCACTTCACTCTTTCGGGGCTGCTTATTTTCCATTCCTGAACTGATTACTCGATACGTATTACTCCAGTCTATATCAAGTTTACTCCTCCTCTGATGCCATATCTTCGGTTCCACTTAATTACCTTGAAGGCTACTACAGCAATTTTTATCTCTCATATTTTAATGCAATATCATAATTAGTTATTCAAGCCAATTGAGCGGTAAATCCTTCCTTAACATCATCAGTACTCGGAATAAATAGTACTCTACTAAGTGCATCGCTTGTTCTGCTCGGAAAGATCATCAGAAATCTCTCATGTGTGAACTTCATCGACTGCTGTTTCATTCCGCTTTTAATTCGTAGTCACATTCTCTCTCTCTCTCTCTCATAAAATACTATGAAGTGGTTCAGTGATACGCGAATAAAAGAAACAGTTACAATAACTTAATCTTAAGCTTTGATACTAGATGCTGTTTGCCTTCTTCTTTCACTCTAAACAGCAGAAAAATGTGTAACGCCATTGAGCAGTTTATCGCATGATCACTGCCGAAATGAGAGGTACCAGTTCGACAGTGTGATGGCAGTATACTTAAAATATAGCATCATTTCTTAGTAATCTTAGAGCACTCTCAAAAATCTGTAGTTGGTTAATTAAACTTTGCAGGGAAGGTTTAAGTAACCAATTTAAATTTTTATACTAATCACCTAAAAATCAGCGAAGTTATATTATATTAAAAAGAGCTGAAGGAAAACTTCAGCGAGCGAAAAAATCTGGAGATATCAAATACATCGAGTTTTTTTTTCTTAACAGTAAACTTGCGCTCCTACTAATAGGTCACAGCATGCATTTTTGTATTCTGAAATCAATCCACGATAAGTATCCTAAATTAATGAATTACAGAGTAAGAAAATGCGTTTTCTAAAATTTAAATTTCAGTTGTTGTGAATGCCACTTTAATTAAAAATAAATAAATATATATTTGATAGTATGAAACAGAGCTATAATGCTAAATATAGCATTATAGCTCTGTTTACCTCAATTGAGTTTACCTCAATATGATACCTAGAACACTTCCGTATGATACACTCCAGAAATAAAAACGAAAACAATTAAAAAATCTAAAATCTTACATTACAGTAAGAAATAATTAACAAGAATTAAACATCAAATGAACCCAATTAAAAATCAATTTAACGCAATTAAATATTAAGTCAAAAATTAATTTAACGAAAAAATTGCAAAACGATTTTCCTTCCTGAATCTGACAATGCTTTTCGACCGCATGTCGTGATCACAGGAATGAAAATTACCGAATAGGTGTGAGCATGGAACTTAAATAGGGATTATTTGTCTTCGCGCATGCACCGTAAAGGACCACGAGTCGGAGATTAGGTAAGTCAGCGAACATTAATAGAATTCTCATGTAATTTAATTTCGACTATTTCTGCAATTAATAGACTCGTATAATTATGTTGGACACTGAGTATTTTGGCCTCGTTAAATAAAAATGTGTTTTTCGTTAATGGCATGAAAGGCTAATTCTGACGCTGCTGAACGAGAAGCACGAACTGAGGCCGCATATTGATTAACACGAAAATTCAGAGGAAACCACGTAGAACCCTGATAAGACGAGTCGCAATCACCACAAGAAATGTTGTATACTAGGTCATTTATTTGTGTTGCGAACGAGGAAAGGACTGAGCGATTGTTCAGTATAGTGTGTAATTTCTGTATTGGCCTGGCCACAATTTTAAATTCGGTATCTTTAAAGAATCTGTTAAGTTGTTTATGCGACTGTTCAACGTATTGGAAAGAAATAAAGTATTTTTTGATATTACTATTGTTCGTTGGCGTATTTTTTGTATTCAGTCCTTAGCTGGTATCCTAATTCTGTCTATTGTAGCAAGTGGGTAACCCCTGTTTAAGAATATGCAGGTTAATATTTGTATTTCTGAGCCCAAAGCAGATTCCATCGTTGAATATTTATAAGCATTGAGAAATTGATTAAAGATAATCGATCTTTTGTAGGCGAATGGGCGATAGCTGTTATAATGTCGAAGCATACCGGTGTTTGTAGGTTTACGATAGACGTTAAATTGGATTTTATTCGCGTCCCGAGTAAGCGTGAAATTTAGAACATTTCATCACTTAGTAAACATATTCTCCTTCTCCAATGTCAATTTAAGTCTAGAAGGAATATTATTAAACGAATGTAAAATGTCTTGGATAGTGCTACTATCGGTAATGACTAGAACATCGTCTAAATACCTCCCATAGAATGTGATACTGGGTAGAAAAGGCGTCAAATATATACGTTCAATTGTAGACAGATAGATCTCCGATATTAGGCCGCTCAGGCTTAATCCCATTGGCAAACCAAAAATTTGTTTATACACTTTGTCTCGAAAGGTGATATCATCATCATCATCATCATCATCATCATCAGCCATTTTCAATCCACTGCAGGATGAAGGCCTCTCCAGCAACTTTCCAGTTCCTTCTGTTTTGAGCACTGGCCATCCATTTACTACCCACAAAATCACGAATTTCATCTATACATCTCCGCCCTTGTCTTCCAGGTTTTCTTCTAACTTCTCTTGGGTACCATTCTGTTATTTTCTTAGTCCATCTGTCATCATGTCTTCGAGCTATGTATCCTGCCCAAGACCATTTTAGTTCTTTAGTTTTGATAAGAATGTCCTTTACTTGAGTTTGCTGCCTAATCCATGTGTTTCTCTTCTTATCTAACAGTCTGATTCCCAATATAATTCGTTCCATTCTTCGCTGTGTATTTCTCAGCTTCTCTTCCATTCTTTTGGTGAGGGCCCAAGTTTCACTTCCATAAGTCATGGTGGGGAGTATATATTGGTTCATTATTTTACGTTTCAGACAAACTGGGATATTGCTCTTCAGTATGTGACTATATTTCCTGAATGCTATCCATCCAAAATTTATTCTTCTCTTGATTTCCAGCCATTTATCATTATTACAGCAAATAACTTGTCCTAGATAAGTATATGACTCCACCTTTTCAATTACTGCTCCTTCAATCATTATTTCCCTTTCTGTGGCATACTTGTTCATCATTACTTTTGTTTTAGCCATATTCAACTTTAGTCCAAAATCCTTACTAACTGTGCATAACTGATTAAGATTTTCCTCTAATTCTTTGGGATCGTGGCTTATGACCACAATGTCATCTGCAAATCGTAAATGGTTTAGGTACTCTCCGTTCACATTGACTCCTTTCTGCGACCAGTCTAATCTTCTGAAAGCTTCCTCAAGGGCAGCAGTAAACAGCTTCGGAGATATTGTGTCTCCTTGTCGAACTCCTTTCTCGATTTTAAATTTCCCACTGTCTTTGTCTAGTCTAATAAAGGAGGTAGCATTCTCATATGTATGGAGTCAAATGCCTTTTCATAATCCACAAATGCCAGGCATAATGGTGTTTTATGTTCATTTGCTTTCTCCATTAGCTGTGATATTACGTGAAGGTGATCCATAGTTGAGAATCCTGTCCTAGAGCCAGCTTGCTCTTTCGGTTGATTCTCATCAAAGTATTATTTCTAATCTGTTAGTAATGACCCTTGTGAACAACTTGTAGATGTGAGATAACAAGCTAATTGGTCTATAATTTCCAATTTCTGATTTATCTCCTTTCTTATGCGGCAAAACTATGATTGCATTATTTCACTCCCTAGGCGTCACACCTTTTCTAATGCACTTTGTGAAGAGCCTTGCCAGTTTTTGTGTTATGTCTCTTCCTCCCAATTTTAACAACTCTACAGTAACTTCATCTTCTCCTGGCGCTTTCTGATTCTCCAGTTTCTTCAATGCATGTTCTACTTCATCAGGAAGAATATCGGGTATGTCGTATGTGTTGCTAATTTGCGATCCATCTTTCCCACTGCTGGCATCATTCCGTCGCTCCTTGTATAATTCTCTATGGTAGTCTTCTATTATTTGAATTATGCCTCCTCTGCTGTTTATAAGTACACCATCGCTATTCTTCAGTTTCAGTATCATTTGTCTTTCTGTATTACTGCTCATGGCTGCTGATTTAAATCCTTTGTTTTCCCTTAATGCTTGTTCTACTTTTCTTGTGTTAAATCATCTTATTTCCTATCTGAGTCTCTTTCTAATGGCTTTGCATAACTCAGTATACTCAATTTTCTCCTTGTCAGTGTTTATCTTGCTCTTCATTTTTCGCCTTCGGTTCATCATAACAAGTGTTTCTTGACTAATTTTTTATTCCTTGGATTTATTTTTCCCTATAGGTTTCTTGGGCTTTATCACTTTCAGAAAATTGTAATATTCCTCGTCGATATCTTGGTCCTGAGCAGTCTGCAGAAGCTCAAACTTGTTCTTAAGTTCCAGTACATACTGCTTTTTCTCCTCTTCTGTTATCTCAAAGACCTTTGTATTATTTACTCGAGTCAGTTTTTTCCTTTCCTTTCCAACATCTATATCAAGTGCACATCTTACCATTCTGTGATCGCTTCCAACATTTACCTTATTCAGGACGGTATCGCGACAAATTAAAAAATTATCTACATCCTAGTAGTCTGTATTCAAGATCTCCATAGATTTGCAACGTGAAGCACAGACTTCAGAAATAAAAAAACATACACGTTAGCAAATTGAATGCATTATGGGGAAGGTCAAGACACGTTCATACGAGTTCTAACACATTGTCGTGAGTTTGCGACCAAATGCATACGAGTTGTGTGATACCCTTCCCCCCACCACCACCACCACCATATACGCACAACGGTCTACCTCAGATACATCTAGTTCACGAACAACTCCTCGCCCAACATTGAACGAACGGACATATCAAAAGGTTACAAATCTTTTCTCGTATACGCTATCGCAGGACCAGATTTCACTTTTATCCAAAGGATGGATTAAATTACAATTTACCACCTCGAAAACTACCTAAAAACAGTGCGTAATTGATATCGAATTTGGACTTCGTAATGTTCCTCAAAAAGATTTATTTATTCAACAAGTTAACCAGGTGGTGATTAACCTGGTTATATTAATAAGTAAACCTGGTTATATTAATAAGTTAGAATCAGTTGTTTCAGATCCCTCCACTTATCTTCAAGTAGATCCGGCACTATTTACCAATTTAGTCAATCAATACAATAAAAAGTTAACCACGTATTGAAAATATGACTACATTACTATGGCTCAGTTAAAGGAATTGAAGGCCAGAACATAAAATATTCATGCACTTTTCTTCGGTCAGGTAAAATTACACAAGACTGGATTTCCTCTTCGGCCTACTGTTTCCTACAGAAACTCGGCATTTTCATCCTTGGCCACACATGTATATAGATCTCATTATAAACCCCTTTAGACAGGCGATACAATTTGGGATAAAAAAAACTACGATACATTATTTAATAACCTTAAGGACTGTAGACTCGGCGACAATGACAATTTATTCTCACTAGATGTTACCTCATTATATACGAATGTAAACGTTGAATACATATTAGATATTATTTGGGATATATTAAACAATAACTTGATAATGATTAATCATACCAAGCTTCCTATTAAGGAAATTTTTCACTTAATTAAACTGTTAGTTGAGGTCAACTATATCACCTTTCGAGACAAAGTGTACAAACAAATTTTTGGTTTGCCAATGGGATAAAGCCTGAGCTGCCTAATATTGGTGATCGATCTCTATACGATTGAACATATATATTTGACGCCTTTTCTCTACCCCGTATTACATATTATGGGAGGTATTTAGACGATGTTCTAATCATTACCGATAGTAGCACTATCCAAGACATTTTACATTCGTTTAATAATATTCATTCTAGACTCAAATTGACATTGGAGAAGGAGAATACGTTTACTAAGTCATGGAATTTTCTAAATTTCACGCTTACTCGGGACGCGAATAAAATCCAATTTAACGTCTACATAAACCTACAAACACCGGTATGCTTCGACATTATAACAGCTATCACCCGTTCGCCTACAAAAGATCGATTATCTTTAACCAATTTCTCAATGCTTATAAATATTCAACGATGGAATCTGCTTTGGGCTCAGAAATACAAATATTAACCAGCAGATTCTTAAACAGGATTTACCTACTTGCTACAATAGACAGAATTAGAGTACTACCTAAGGACAGAATACAAAAAATACACCAACCAACAATAGTAATACCAAAAAATACTTTATTTCTGTCCCATATGTTGAACAGTGTCACAAACAACTTAACAGATTCTTTAAAGATACCGAATTTAAAATTGTAGCCAGGTCAATACGGAAATTACACACTCTACTGAACAATCGCTCAGTCCTTTCCTCGTTCGCAACACAAATAAATGACCTAGTATACATTTCTTGCGGTAATTGCGACTCGTCTTATCAGGGTTCTACGCGGTTTCCTCTGAATTTTCGTGTTAATCAACACGCGGCCTCAGTTCGTGCTTCTCGTTCAGCAGCGTCAGAATTAGCCTTCCATGCCGTTAATGAAAAACATACTTTTTTATTTAACGAGGCCAAAATACTTAGTGCCCAACGTAATTATACAAGGCTATTAATTGCAGAAACCGTAGAAATTAAATGAAATGAGAATTCTGTTAATGTTCGCCGGCCATATCTAATCTCCGACTCGTGGTCCTTTACGCGCATGCGCGAAGACAATAATCCCAATTTAAGTTCCATGCTCATCCCTATTCGGCAATTTTCATTCCTGTGATCACGACATGCGGTCGAAAAGCATTGTCAGCTTCAGGAAGGAAAATCGTTTTTCAATTTTTCGTTAAATTAATTTTTGGCTTGATTTTTAATTGCGTTAAATTGATTTTTAATTGTGTCCATTTGATTTTTAATTATTTTTAATTATTTCTAACATCTGCAAATGCATCACTTTAACATAGCTATCTACCAAAGTAGTTAAATTAATTAATAAAATTGGCATCAATTTGGCTATATCTCATATTGTGAATGCCTTCACAACGAGTTGCCATGGTTTTGTACTACCTGAATTTGTCTTCTCCACTAGTGAAGCGTTATTTATTTGAGGTAGTATAATACCATGGCAACTCGTTGTAAAGGCATTCACAATATGAGATATAACCAAAACGATGCCAATTTAATTAATTAATTTAACTACTTTGGTAGATAGCTATGTTAAAAAATGATGCATTTGCCCTAACCTACATGTTAGTTATTCTACCTCGTAGCATGAGGCCTTTGTCCTTAAATACTTTATGTTAATTATTTCTTACTGTAATGTAAGTTTTCGATTTTTTAAAAATTGTTTTCGTTTTAATTTCTGGAGAGATAAGACGGAAGTGTTCTACGTATCATATTGAGGTAAACTTTTATTCTTTTACAAATACAGTATATATATATATATATTAAAACTTTCTAAATACCACTCTAATTAAAATTACTTCCATAGATTATGTATAATGAACAACGTTTTCTGTTTTAAAGAACAAGTTAATTAATTAATTCTCCTAAATTAATCGCATATACTAAGTATAACACTTTTAGATCTTCTGAATGTAAACGCTTGGCTGTTCCATATTATCGCACTGTTACTTAACAGATCAGTGATTTTTAAATGTTTGTGGTCAAGATAGCTTCTGAGATCCAAAAACACTACTGAATTTTCAATTTCATAGGTACATCAAACGATTAAGATTCTTTATTGATGATGATGTTGGGAATGTGCTCATTAGCAGACAGGTTTGCTAACGTATCCTAATTGTTATCACATTGTTTATAAATTTTCCAGATCTTTTCTTATAACATTAGTCCTGAAAAAATTGCCTCCTTTCTCAGTTACTAAACCAGTAAGGTTGGTTGCTTTAGGATTTTATGGCGCATTAGCGTCTAAGGCTATAATGCGCCAAGTCAAAAACCAGTAAGGCGTGGTAACTCCTATTTACTATGCAAACATTATAATAGCGACAGAGTGCGGGTAATTTCTGCTTGGCTGTCTATAAAACGATAACCAAATATAATTTGAAATGTAAAATATGGAGGACTTACATTCTTCCGAATACCCGTTCACTTTGCTAACAGTTTGCAATACTAGTTGAGTATTAAATATATCTTCGTATATACGGTGATTTTATAGAAGAATATTTTCTGTGGCCAGTCGCTGTCATCCGATTCTCATTCAAATAAAGTATCCCATTTATTTTATTCTATTTTTAGTAATAACATTATATAAGATTTCTCTTCCACTACTTAAATACCAGTGTCAACATTCTATCCCTCTCTTTCTCTCACTCCCCACGCATCCTATCAATATTTTACAACGATGCTTCTTCCTGCAACCAACTTATGGATTATATTTAATAAAAATGTTTCTAACTTCGGAAGAAATGCGCTGATATCGGTGGTAATACAGGGCATGATGATCGACGTGTTACACTCAAAAACTATTATTTTCCAATTTAACAGCAGTACGATGCAAAATAGTCTTCCGTCGAATAAAAATGTGCAGAGAATTTATGTGTGCGGTTGTTATAAATTCATGTAATTCCAGAGAAAACCGTAAAATTTAAATAAGAAGCGGTTTTTCATGTCAAAGGAAGAAAGCCAATGTCATATTGTACAGGCGATGCATTGTTTCATGTATTTTACATTACCCTGAAAAGGTGGCTTCCCTGTATGTGGACCTGTCTTGCGAGGAAGTCACATTTACAGTGATTCGTAGGAGTTTAAACGTTAAAACGAAAATAGAAATGGAGTAAAAGAGTGATGTTAAGGCATATTTCAATGCGTGTGTTTTTGCCTGAGAAAAAGAACTGTACACAGGCAGGGTAGTCATGGAAGCTTACGTCATGTGGTACGTCTTAAGCTAACCTAAGTGAAAATCGATAAAAATGTTATCACCTTCTGACAGCGATCCTTCTCTAAGAAGGATGACAAAGCAGATAATTGCAATACCTTCGGTACTTAAAGCAGAGCGCAGCATATTTTAATGTTTGCCTGAGTAACAAAACAGTTGGCGATCCAGGAGCTTAAAGAAAACGATTTTCAATGCTGTTTTATTGGCAGTATTTTGTGAGTGCATTCAAAAATTTACAAATTGAAATATCTAATTTTTCCAACCGGCATAACTAACACGATAACCGAAGGAGGAACCTCTATAATTATTCTGCAGACCTACTTGTCTGTTTTTTAAATATATTCAAATGATAATCTGCGCGATGCAATTTTATACTTTTTTATTTCATTTCACGAGGATTTGTCCACTGCGAACCTCGATGCAGCTAACTCTCACCATACGCCTTTATATTATACACCAGGCTTTATGTCAGCCCTTGCTTATCGTCATCTCCGAACAGTGGGGCATCCAACAATCACTCATGACCGTTCTTGGCGACGTTTGTTGAATGTTTGACGTCAATCCGACACGAAAGTTGGCCAGAACACGTCCGGAAGCTCGTTCAATTCCGCGCAACTGACGTCACAATGACGTTCATGGTTGGAGATTTGCGCTGTTGCTGTCGCAAGTGAGCTTATATCGAACGGTAGAATGCTCTCATTCGCTCTGTTTTTACTGGGTTTTCTCTGCGGCCTCTGTTCAGCACGTCAAAGGAGTTGGAAACTTTGCAAGTGTTTCTTGGCTTCTACTCCTTCTTCACCAGAAGGATTTTATTGTTGTTGTTATTCGAACAGAGCGCAGAGTTTTTTGTTCTGTTTTTTTTTTTTAAATTTTCTGTTCTGCGTAGTCAAAAAAGCATAGCGCGAGATCGTATTACAACACACGCAATTATCGCATCCAAGTATCTGGCTATAGTTGCTATGGCACGTTCATAAAATATTAAACAGGAACCTCTATCGAAGAAGATTTTTTACATATGAAATCATATTCTGCTAATTATAGAATCTATAAAAATACGTTGGCAAAAACAGCATGCCGGAAGAAAGAAAAATTCTTTGTGTTTCTTAGATTTTGCGACTTGGAAAAATTATTCTCAAAGTTATTATTTAATCAAATGCAATACTCGACAATCGATTCAGTAATGTTGATGCCGTAACTGAGATTATCCCTTACGTCAGGATATGTGGCTTCTCGTGATTTGAAGGGTACTGATAAGTTGTATGAATCACTGCATATGTAACGCAATGTGAGGCAATAAGGTATAAAGTATTACATGATAGGTTATGTACGAGCATGCGTTATGTTATCTCCGTTAATAATTATGGGACCGATATTGCAGATTCATGGTAAAAAGTCAGGCTTAAAATCTAAAGTCGTGGTTCTAACTTTCTTTTGAAATATTTAATGGTAAACAGTACAATGACGACCATTATTTTTCAATGAATGCTGGGCTTCATCTCCATGCCAAGGAAACTAAATATGCTAAACTATTGTTTGTCAATTTAGGATGTTTTTATTTCGGGTGCATCAGCGCACTGTAATTTGAAACTATCGCACCATAGAATTAGGTTTATTGGCTTATGTGTAGATACATCTCACATTCCTTCAACAGGAATTTCTTCCGGCCAATCGGTACCGGAAATGCAGATGGAACAGCTATTTCTTTCTTATTTTTTATTGTTGATTTTTAATTCGAATATGTATCACTCATATATTCATCAGCGGACTAAGAAGGGTTTCGATCTCTCTGAATTCGCTTTCACTTTCTTTAAGGCACGAATAAGAAAACTGCTATTGTACTGATGTTGTACTGTCTACAGTTGGTACGTGAACGTTAGGCAGTTAAAAAAAAGTATGTGGACAAGTATCACAGCGGTTTATAATCGCATTTCTCCCCCAATGACCATGAGTACAAATCTCTTTAATCACGCGAGGAATTTTCATCGACTATTTTTTCAAAACGTGCCTGAGTAGTCGGAAAGCTGATTTTTCGTCCAGTTAGCAGAAGACCAGACGACCTCCAGTCACCCACTGAACACAGTCACAATCACTCAAGCTGTGTGTTGGATGCTATCGAAAAGGCCATCAAGAATTTGAAACCACACTGCTATCTTCTCTTCAGGAACTAACAATTCGTGACGCCATCCGCTACTCATGGGTCAGTGGACATCACCATAACATTATAAGTTATGTCCATTCAGTGCTGCGTTGCAGGAAAAACGGCTCCTACGTGATATTAGGTAAGTAAGCCTACTAAAGTGGGAACTGAATGTACATAGAGTTTTTCTGTAAGAGGAACCTCTCTCTTTTGTTTTCCATCCTTTATATATTCGGACACTGGGTGAGCCGTACCTTTCACTTTTCAAGTGTGGAATTTCTCGCACAAAGTACAGAAGCGTATTCTGTGTGCATGTACTGGCCACGTACTTTCTTATTGAAATAAGCAGATCACAAAAAACAAAATTCCATTCTTCCGACCTTATTCTTAGCGAATCCTTCAGTGCCCGTGAGTAAAACAGTTACGTGTAAAGGCATATCATTTGCCAATCAACACGTTTTCTTCTGTAAAGCTGCTCGCAAGGTTCAAAATTAATCGGTTTAATTCTACTTATTTTTTGTCTCCCACTCCAACTGTGCTTTGAAACAGCTCGCAACGCACTGCTTTCAGTGTTGTCCTCAGCGACCCTTTTAATCACCTTCGAACTGTTTTCTTCTCTCGCAGACCTTTTTCATCTACAGCGGTGGTAACGATCGTAAGATTCCTTAGTGCCAGTGAACTCCTGTAAACTTCTTTTCTGTCGCATTTTTCGTTCAAGAAAGCTGCGACAACATGCCCTGTGATGTTTTTTTCTTTTGCCAGACCTACTAATTTTCCTATCACTATAAAGCTGTGATAATCGTAATGTGAGAAAAGAATTAGTTTTCTTTTCATGTTTCCGCTCGCGGTTACGTTTGAAATTATTATTTTTTCTGCCTTAGGGTACATTTTAAGCTCGTGTCCGTTAATTGCAAATTCCTGAAGACTACGATTTCTTTTGCTGATGGCTGTACTGGACTCGTTAGTGAAAATTCAAGTCTTTTTCCCTTGAGTATTATTACATCTGACACTACTAGAATCTTTTGAAGTTAGGGCCCTAATTTTTCAGTCCTTTTACTAACATTTTTTGTCGCCTTACGGGTGACAGCTGCAATAGAAATCAGTTGTTTTAGGAAATAATATTTTCTTTATTACCCTTTGTACAGATGTTCTTTGTTTATGGTTCTCATTAATGTATTCTCTGCCGACATCAGCAAAACTTGTTTTTTTTATATCAGAGTTGATCCAGCACAGGGCATAACCGATTTTTCTCCTGTATCCAATCTTCGCACACTTAATTTAACCCACCCTTAAATACTCAGCGCAGACTATTGTACATAGAGTGTATAGAGTGTATTTATTGTCAAGCGGCACCAGGGGTTCCCCCCATCTCCGCGTTGCTTTCATTGTAGGTGTGCCAGTTCACTGGAAAGGCCAGAGATTTAAAAGTGTGTGGATATTGTATACGTATAGTGCTATGTACCGTTGTTCTTCTGGCCATTTAGCCGCTGGACCCCTGCTGAGGCCCAACGTTGTCCACACTCAGCCCCGTGGAGGCAGGCCAGGTATATCAGCATTATAATTAATTACTCTGGCAGATCCTGCCACCTAATTTCCTGAGATTTCAGTGGCTAGGACCTAAAAAAAAAAAAAAAAGATTTGATCTTTCGCGTGGGGGGGGGGGGGTAAGAGTGCTAGGATTTGAAAGGCCGAAACTATTGGCAAACAGTAATTTGGACATGATTAAATTTGGACGTGTAGGGCAATCGCTTGTGTACAGATAGAGTAGGGGAGGGAGACTGAAGACTGGGGAAGAGACAGAAATATGGAGTCAATAGGGAAGGCGACCCCAATAGGTGTCAGTGGGGCATGCCCATGCCCAACCAGAAGGAAAAATGGGGGTGGCGTGGAAGGGAAGAGACAATAGGACAGGCACCTCTCCCCCTGCCAGTGGAGTGGAAAGAAAGCCAGGAAAGAGTGCTCAGCTCGGTCGCCAGTTGGCACACTGGCAGCAAATCTGCTGTTCAAGGTGGGGAAAAAGATATGGGTCCAACGAAGCAGTCGGAACCAGTTCCCCGATGTCATTCATTGGCTATGTGTCCATCCAGGTAGGTTGAGGTCAGTCACATTTATGGGTTATATACACGACCAGGGTAGTCTCGTGGAGTGTCTCTTTTGCATCCCGGATGGGTCTGGTCCGTTGATCCTGTTTCCATCATCAGGAAGGGTGGTCTAGCTTATAGTCCAGTGTTGTGGAAGTTTAATGTCTGCTACACGGCGTACTGTGCCCTTAGTTCCTGATCGCAGAACAGGTTCTTCTTCTGGCAAAGAGTTCCTGTGCAAATCTGGTGAGGTTCTT
The DNA here is from genome assembly GCF_048544385.1 of Mastigoproctus giganteus. Lineage (NCBI taxonomy): Eukaryota > Metazoa > Arthropoda > Arachnida > Uropygi > Thelyphonidae > Mastigoproctus > Mastigoproctus giganteus. The sequence continues at coordinate 41,081,145 of NC_143576.1, forward strand.
ATATTCTTCGCTTGTGTCCAAGAGATGATGCTCCTGGCCTCGCGGCACGTAGGTCAATCTTGTTATTAGATTTCCACGTAGGTCCTCGTAGTTTGTACATTCGTGCATGAGGTTGGTCCAGCTTTCTGGTTCGCCACATGAACAGTTGGGGTCTTGGAGGAGGCCCAGAGATGTTAGTTTCTCGTTGAAGGGGCCGTGACCCGAGACTATTGTACAATGGGCACAAGTGTAAATGTAAAGTGTATTGATGTCTAACGGCACCAGGGGTTTCCCCCATCTCCGCGTTGCTTTCATTGTAGGTGTACCAGTTCACTGGGAAGGCCAGAGATTTAAGTGTGTGGATTTTGTATATGTGTAGTGTTGTGTATCGTTGTTTATCTGGCCGTTTAGCCGCTGGACCCCTACTGAGGCCCAACGTTGTCCACACTTGGCCTCGTGGAGGCAGACCAGGTACACAGAATGAAGTTTTACTCTGGTAGGCCCTGCCACCTAGTTTCCTGAGATTTCAGTGACTAGGGCCTAAAAAAAAAAAAAAAAAACTCGGTAGGGGTGAGCGCTGGAATTAGAAAGCCAATTGAGGTGTATGCGGTTTAATTTGGACGAAGTTAAGTTTTTGCTGTTTGTGTGGGGTTATACGCTGGCGTATTAGGTAGAGTAAGGGGGGAGACTGAAGGCTGGGGGGGAAAGACAGACGTATGGGGACGATAGAGAAGGCGACCCCAGGTTTTTCAGTGAGGCAGGCCCAAGCCCCACCAGGAGAAGAATCAGGGTTGGCAGGGGTGGAGAGGAGACAAGACTGTCTCCTCCTCCCCACCAGGGGAAAGGGAGTAAAGGTACCAGGCAAGGGAGCCCGGTACAGATCGCCATCAGGCATTGACAGTTGTGAGCACGTGGGGGTCCAAGCGATCTGAACCGGATCTTCTTTGGTGTTCTTTTTCAATGTAGGAGTCAGATCCAGTCGCAGCGTCATACATGAATCAAGTCCTGTGTCAGGTTGTCTCTGGTTCAGACGTAGGTCTTCCTGGTTGTCAGTTCCCTCGTGAATAAGGCTAAATGATGGTCATGTTAGTAGTTGTGGGTACAGTTTTCTTGTGTATTCCAGTTTTCTCTAGTCCTGGTTTTGGGATTCATCATCAGCTTCTGGGTGCTGTGCATGGTGGTTTGCTGTAAGTGCTCGCCTTCTAGCAAAGAGTTTCTGTGCAAAAATGGTAAGGGCTTTGTATGCTTGTTCTGAGTCGAGAAGATGCTGTTCCATGTTCTGCGGGAAGTAGGTGATAGCAGTGGTGAGCCTGCATCGCAGGTCCTCATACTGGTCGCAGTCATACATGAGATGTTGCCATGTTTCCTCGTGGCCACAGAGGCAACGGGGATCCTCAGTGATTCGGAAGCTAAATAGTTTTGCATTAAATGGCCCGTGCCCTGTGAGCAGAAAGGTGAAGTGGAGCCCTGGTTGGAACCAACTCGGAAGTTTTGGAAAGACTCTGTTTACGCTAGGGAGGAACTTCTTGGTGATTTCCCCTTTAGTGGATTCTGTCCACCGATCCTGCCATTCCTGTCGGAGGTGGTCGAGCAATCTGGTTTTTTCAAGCTTCCTGTTGTTGGTGAGATCCAACGTGAAGTTTAGGATAGTGCACGGTATTTCTTTTGCCATATTATATGTCAGGGCGCATCTGATGATTTCCAAGTCCAGCGGGAGGACTCCGGCCAGAACCTGGAGTGCGTGCGTGCTGACTGTGGAGACAGCTCGTGTGATTGTCAGAATTATTGACCGCTGGATGCTGTCCAAGGTTCTTCTATTTACCACTATGGGAAATAGAGATACTGTACAATAGTTAATCTTAATCTTTCAAATTCTGTCTTATGAACATTTTCTGCTGGGTGTGGACGGCCGCTATGCATCTCTCCAGAGCGTCCCATATGTGTTCAATGGGATTTAGATCGGTGTAACGGGTAGACCAATCCATACGAACAATTTCCTCACTTTCCAAAAGCATATCACAGTTGCAGTGCGACGGGCTGTGGCGTTGTCATCCATAAACACGAACTCATGGCCAATGGCACCTCGGAACAGACGCACATGGGGAAGAATTACCCCAGTACAGTAGCGTGCACCGGTTACAGTACTGCCTTCCAGTATCTGGAGTTGTGTATGTCCATCAAAGATAACGCCTTCCCAGACGAGAACATATCGATCCCTTTCAGTGATGTTTGCGGGGTGATACCGTGTGCCAACCTCTCGCCAGATTAGCTGACGTCCAGAATCGCTGCTGAAAGTGAATCAGTAAAGAGTACCTTAAGTAAAGATTTTGTGGTTGTAACCTTTAGAAAGAGTATTGTTCCTTAAGTTTTGCACACCAGTGTATGATGTGGTCACAAAGGAACTGGATGCAAAAAATAATTTTATATTATATACTTGGATTTCATGAAAAGTTTTGATACTGCTGCACATGAAAGACTACTGTAAAAATTGGAGCAGTATGGCATTAAGGGCAAGTTCCTACAATGGATAAAAGGATGGTTGAGTGGGAGAAGACAGAGGGTGGTAATCAATGGATACTGCTCTATGTGGACTGATGTTATTAGTGGTGTCTCTCAGGGTTCGGTGTTGGGCCCATTATTGTTTTGTATATTTATCAATGATATTGATGAAGGTATAGCAGGCTTAATGTCCAAATTTACAGATGATACGAAGGTTGGCAGTGTTGTTAATAACAGTAATGACAGTATGCTGCTGCAACAGGATCTGGAAAAGTTGGGTAGATGGGCTGAGAAGTGGCAACTGAAGTTTAACATTAACAAATGCAAAGTAACCCCAGAGAAATGTACCAACTATGTTGTGTTACACTCAGGGTAGTGGAAAATGAAAGAGACCTTGGGGTAACTGTGCAGTCAAATATGAAGTTTTCTGAACAGAGCAGACAGGCTGCTAGAGCAGGTCATGGGATCTTGTCAATGATATATAGGAATTTTGCGAGCAGGGATAAGGAGGTGATTATTCCTTTGTTTCTTTTCTTTCTTCCTTTGGCAATGGTTAGGCCACACCTTGAGTACTGCGTACAGATCTGAAAGCCTCCTTCTAGGAAAGATGTAGAGTTGCTAGAACGAGTACAGAGAAGGGCAACAAAACTATTGAAGGAAACAAAGGGGTGCTCTTATGAAGAAAGGCTTAAGTTCTGCAAATTGCAGCTTCTGGAGACTAGGCACCTCTAAGACTTTTTGATTGAGGTGTATAAGACCTTGAATGAATTGAGCAGGCTCAAGATTTTGATGGGATTCTTCGTCTTGTTCAGATTACAAACCTGAGGGGGGGCATAGTTTCAAACTGAGGAAAGACAGTTGTAGAATAGATGTGCGGAAGTTTGCCTTTATCCAGCGGGTAGTTAATTGCTGGAACAAACTTCCGTCTATTATTTTGAAAGTTAATAGCTTAAATAAATTCAAGGCAGAACTAGACAAACATTTGGAATGAATGGATCAGTGAAATGGGAATTTTTTTTTTTTTTTTTTTGACTGATGCTGTTTAAGCTTGCTTTCTTGCATCATGTGCCTATGCTAATGTCCAGCTCTAACAGAAACAAGAAGGTGGCGTCTTGTTATCGGGAATGTTTTCTGGGGACCTCTGGGATCTTCATGCTCCTAGATCTGAATGCATGCTAGAAACTACCTATCCATTGTGGCAGTCTGCGCGGGTAGAACAGTGGTATCGTCACCATCCTCCCCACACCGGGTGGAAAAGGCCCGGATTCGAATCCCGTCGATGACGTGAGGAACTTTAATGGACTTTTTTTTTCACTCCGTGGCTGAGTTAGTCGGTCTCAGACGTAGATAGCAAGGTTCCCCCCCATAAAAAGGGGGAACCTTGCTATATATGCCTGAAAAACATGCAAATCGACTAGAGAACACACTCAATTCACATACGCAACACACATGGGTAGATGTCATCAATTACGAATGACTCTAATAAATAATTTGGTACCCATTGTGGCTGAGCAGGTACACCCCAGCAGGTACATGGCGACTGTCTTCCCGGATGATACAGATGTGTTCCAGCATGATAATGCGCCGAGGAACGTTGCCAATATTGTTCGAGAATGATTCGCCAAATACGAACGTGACTTGCAGCTGCTACCTTGCTTTGGTCTCCGTTTTCTGCGAATATGAATCCCATAGAACATCTTTGCTATTACGCGAATCGACAGATCTGGCATTTGGATCCTCCACCACGGGCTATTGCAGATCTACGGGATGCAATCCTGCCCACAATGGTATAATATACCTCCTTATAGAGTCGTATCCGTTGTGATGAATTTAAATGTGGCTGAAGTTTATGTGAATATAGAGACTATCTGAACATCCATCGACTTTCGCCTCTGTGAAGACCGCAGGAACTGAGCGTTTCTTTTAGAAATGATCGATCGTTCATTGCCTTGTAGATGCAGTTCTGTCTCTTGAAGAATTTCTTGATTTATCAGTGTGACCCACGAAGATATGGCATAACTTCAAGAGCTAATTTCGAGGAGGGGAAATTATGGATACATGCTGTCTTTTATTTAATTATTTGTTATTATCGGGCTCTCTCGTTTTTTTTTTTTTTTTTTTTTATTTTTGATTCCGTCTTTTCAGTCTTGTGCAGATTCCGAATCTTTTGCTGGTACTATTGATTGAGCCTCATGGTACAGGAATGCTAGCACCCATATGACTTTCACCAATGTCTGTGGGTGTGGGTTTGATCCACAAAGGACAGTACGTAAACACAGTTGTTATCCACCTCCTCGTGGCGTGTATGGGTACTGAGAACCTGGTGATCGACGCTTCCCCGGTTGCGAAGTGGCCAGAAACAACTAAACAACGCAAGAACAAACATAGTACATCGCTCATTTTGCGCGCTCATATGAGAAGTAAGCCAGCATCTCGCAACGGTAATGCTGCTAAGAATCTACGAACATAATATAAATCCGTAATATTCAGAATCCGATCTATGTTCATTTTTTATTGTTATTTCTATTTTCTTAATAACAAGATACACAACAGGTAACCATTAACAGTGTATCTGAAAGCAGAACAATGAGCACAGTTGATAACAATAATAATAAATCCAGCAGTAAGATAAACCATTGATATAGGTTCAAACATTAAAATAGAGGGTTAAGGAAACATAAGGTATTGGACAAAAAATTTTGGAGTGCTTCAGTTTTGTTAATTAAAGTCTTTGTGTGAGGATTCCAGATGGGTGAGCTGAATTCAAAGGTTGGCAGAACAATAGATTTGTAAAAGATAACAGCATATCTGTAGTTTTTGAACTTGTAGGTGAACCTTTTTTTTACTTTTTTACTCATAGGAACTTTTTTTACTCAAAACTGCCTCATAAATCAGCTCCTGAAGTTATATCACATCTTCGTAAATCAACTGGTCTTTATGCATAGACACAGAGTTGTTTTGCATTAGCAACACTCTCAAGCGAGGGTAGCATGGTTTTTTCTCCAGGAAACTCTGTTTTTCCGTCCAGCAAACAGAAAATCAATAATTATGGGACTTGTAAATTATGCGTTCGGAGTCGATAATTATCGACTCCGAACACACAATTTACAGACAATATACACGGAGCAGCATAGCCTTAGTCGCCGATGCTCCTAAAACCCAAAACAATATTAGCAACGCCCCTTTTGTGTAGGAATGGACTGCTCTGGTAAAGGATCAAAGTCTGAACGGCTGATGTAACATTGTAGTTCGCACAAGTGGAGATCAGGTTGTGAGTATCTGTTTCTCTGTGACGCATACAGCACTCTGCAAAGGCCAGATTGTGTATGTTACACAATCGTGATTAGTGTATGTAATGTTGGGTTATATTGTTCATCTGGCCAATTAGCCTAAGCTGCATGGAACGCTACCGACCTGTAGTTACCGTCAGTTGGCACGAGATCCGAGCCAGGTAAGTAGGGCGATTCTCTGTCGAGGCCAATCCCAGAGTCACCTGGGCTTTCTGGGAAGGGCCCAAGTTAAAAAAAAAAAAAAAAAAAAGAAAGAAAGAAACTATATTCACGTGGACTGTGCGCTCGTATAGACCATGGCAGTCGACAGCCGTTACGAGTATCCATGCTCGCTACGAGACACAAAAAACTGCGCCTTTGCATGGGCACATCAACACCAACACTGGGCCACAGACATGTGGAAATCTGTCGCCTGGTCTGATGAATAACGTTTCCAACTTTATCATGCTGATGGACGTATCTACATTTGGAAAAAGCAACACGAGGCTTTGGAACCTGACTGTACTGTTGTTACTCGGCAGAATGGAAACAGTGGTGTTAAAGTTTAGGGACTGGCATCTCCTTGGTCCTTTGATCACCTTTTAATCAACGGCTCGATGGGAACCTTTCTATCGTCGCCGACCAAGTACATCCCTTCTTGATGATAGTTTGCCCACACAACTCTGGCGTCTATCTACAAGACAACGCGTCATGCCATAAGGTTTCAGGAATATGACAATGAATTCTCTGTGCTCCCATGGTTGTCTAACAGTGGGCGGCTATGGGCTCCAATCCGATCTCACCCCAATTGAACACGTTTGGGATTGGAAAGGAATATTCGATGCTACGATCATCCATCCACCCGACAAAGTGTGGGTATTACTGGACACGGTGCAGCGCGTCAGAGACCAATTACTGTAGATATCCCGTTTCTCTCCTCAGCTAGAGATCTAATAAAACAGTTTACCAGTTGGACGTTAATTACAAAACAGCAACTTCTGGAGGGGAATACGGCTACGATTCGTCAAGTGCGTTACATTAGTTACAAAGTAAATTTTTGTAAACAACAGCACATGACATCCTTTCTTCGATTGGAAATTACACTTAGGACAGCAAAAACTGCTAAGGGATAAACTAGACAAAAAATATCCATAAATTGACAAGAGATTTGTGGGGTTATATCATAGTATATGGGGATATACTATGATAGGCCACACATTTGTTTTGATTTAGGTTTCTCAAAACACAGTAAATTCTCTGGCATCAGATATAAATACACGACAAAATTACTAAAACAGTATGATTGAAGACCATCAAAAGAAAAAATTAATTATGCAATTTACGAAAAGAAAGATTATTGAAAGAGTTAAAAGGGGAAAAACAAAATGCAGTATATTTCGCGGGTGTAGAATTCCAGAAGGAACGATCTGTGGGTGAATGAAAGAGGAGGAAAAACTGCATTCATTTGTAGACTCCGTATATAAGACGAAGTATGTCTCCAAAGAAAGAAAACAAGACTATGAAAACAGGGATGTGGAGCAATGCTTATACAACTGATTTTCTACAGAAGAAGCGTAGTGAAGGAGTATTGATAAATGACGTAATTTTGAAAGCAGAGGCACTTAAATTTCATAACTTACTTGGTGGAAATGATCATACATTTAAAGCTTCGAAGGGTGATTTGGAGATGGAAGGCTCATCTTGGAATATCTCAGGTTAGTCTTATAGGCGAATCTGCATTTGTTGGCATTACAGCAGAAGAAGAGTTTCCTGAATTTCTGAGTAATGTGATTCAAGATGGTGAATTCACAGATGAACAGTTGTACAACTGCTACGAAACAGCGCTGTACTATAAACTTCTCCTCAACAAGTCACTGAATATAAAAAGGCACCCAACAAAGAGTTACTCTGTGCAAACAAAACTGAAAATCACAAGGTAAAACCATTGCGCATCGGTAAAAGTCGAAGTCCCCGGGGTTTTAAGCACATCAACATGAAATCCTCTACCTCTGATTTATAAAAATAGCTCCAACGCTTGGATGACGAGTAATATTTTTGCTTCATAGTTTGAAACTGAATTTGTACTATCGGTGAAACAAAGCTTGCTTTACAAAAAAACTTGAAGAAAAGACTCTGTTATTGTTGGATCACTGCCCAGCTCATCCTTCGGCTGATGTCCTGAAATCGAAAGATGGCAAGATCAGAGTCGCGTTTCTGCCATGGAACGTAGCTGCACTAATTCAAGTCATACAATTTCTGAACACATTAATACTAAAAGACTTTGCATTCAATATTGGATTAGCGTGGGAGAAAGTAAACTCAACAGCAACTGAAAATTTCTGGAAAAAATGTATTGGAAAAGACGAGATCACTAATAATAACCTTGAATTCGCAGCATTTTCAGAACAAAAAGCAAAGCCTGTTTGCGTGGCAGTCTTGGAGCGAATGACTTAGGCTGCTTGGATTGCTGTGGATGCGGAAGCTACAGTTGCGCATTAACTGAGCAAGGTTGATTTTGATTTTATTGGCGCAAAAACGACTATGGTTATACTGCGCCAACTGAGCAAGGAAGAAATCGCAGCCTTTGTGAACAGTGTGAAGACAATTGACAAACAAAAGGCCAGTGACACAACGAGTGATTCAAAAGATAATGTAGATGACTCGTGTAAGGAAAAATCGTCAGAAATTAACAAAGTGCTTGAAAACATTAATGATGTTAAAATGTCAAAGTGAACTTCTTCATTTATTGCATCAAACCACTATTAAGAACTATGTACTGAAAAAACGCTGTCATCAGTTTGGCAAACTAAATTCATGACTTGCATTTTATGCATCCCTTCTGCAAGTCCATAACAGCATTGTACATTAGTAGAACGTAAAGGGAACGATATAACCTTGTCTTTTAGTTTGTATACTCATAAAAACATTAGAAAATAAACTATTTATTTACTAAGTAAAGTATGTTAAAAAAAAACTGGGAAAAGATGGCAATAATATTTTCGGTTACAACGCCCTTCGCTTATAACGTTGTATTAAATTTAGCTCCTGACTCTAGATTAATATTATGTAAGGTTGATTTACAAGTACGCTGCCTCCCAAAACTTGACATGCCAGATCACATATCTTATCTGGACATCCTTCACAGCTTTAATTTCACTGCACCTCATCTTATAAAAGCTATCAACTCATTGGCTCCTACTGTTGCAGGAGCTGATAATGTTCCCGAAATCACCGTGAAGTGCCTCAGCCATTAGTATTCAACCACTGCTGTCTATCTACAATGATATCCTGAAGACCCGCCCCTTACCAATTGAGTGGAACAGCTGTACTGGCAAGCCTATACCCAAGATCCGTAACCCATCGCTAATTAAACATTACCGCCCAATCTCTAAAGCCTCAGAACTTCTGAAGTTATTGAAAAAATGCTGCTACCAGTCCTCACCAAACAAATACTCGCAGATTAGCCTCCCCAGATTCATTACGGTCTCTCACAGCGATCGACGACTACAGACCTCCTCGCCACCACAAATGCCATACTAGCAACGTTCGAATCACGAACTTGACATAACTTATATATATATTGAGGCTGCGTTTGATGCTGTGAATATCCCTTCTCTTTTGTGGCTTTTACAATCATACTATAACATCAAGGGAGACATGCTGTGTTTTCTATCTGCTCTCCTTTGCGATTTGACACTGGAGGAAGGGGCTATTAGACTGTTACCGCTGGAGTACAAGGGATATCCTCTCTGGGTTGTTGTTCACAGCAATTATTGTTCCACTGGTGCGGAATAGCCAAAAAATCGTCTCCTATGCAGATGACCTTAAGATTCTTACCTTAATCGGGCCCAATTCCAACCTCATCACGACCACTAATCACATTAATATAGTCTTTTGGAAATAGCATCCTTTCTACAGCACTTTGGCCTGATGACCAATTTCGGTAAGATCAAGATGATGATGATGTTCTCGTTCTGTGATTGCTCCCACTTTTGATAACACCCAAATCCCTGTTGTTACTTCACATTCTGACTTATATCGAGGTTGTACTGTGTGTGTGTGTTTAAAAATAGCTCCAAGCTTGGATATTTTTACTTCATAGTTTGAAAGTGAGTTTGTACAATCAGTGCTTGCTTTACAAAAAAAACTAGAAGAAAAGACTGTTGGTGTAATGTTTGACCCCAAACTCCGTTTTACTACGCATTTGGATAAACGTGCCTCACAGGCTTCGAGTCTTCGTTGGACAACAAAACAAAATTTGTTGCATATTAAAGATCCCAAAATAATCAAGAAATACATCAGAACAATTATTCTTCATCTTTACTGTGCTCGTCGGAAGTTTGGACTTCAGTCACCCAAATGACTAAAAAGCCTCTCATTGCATCTGAATATTGGCTACTGAAATGGGCCAATTGGAAATCTAATCTGCCGTCACAAGCCAGAATAAGAGCATTAGCAAATGTAATGGGGATTCCCCGTCTCTCCGAGCTTATTGATTCCCGAAGGTTGGTCGTCACAGTCAAAATGGTTGCGGGATTTATCTCTGAGCCATCCATATGGGATACATGCTGCTGGAGAATTCCTATCTCTGCCTTGCGGACAACCCCTAGCCTGGCCCCCTGGAATTCGAGATTTTTCCTAACAGATTGATTTTCAGATGGTCTCCCAGGTCTAAAATTTTGATGCTGATCTTAACAAAGTCACACGTGATAAAAGATACAGAAAGAAGGTGCTTTCCATGCAATGACTTTAGTTGGACTGAGTTTTTTTTTGTTTTGTTTTCTTCACATTATGTGTCTTGGCATTGTTAACTCCTGGCCTGCGTGCCGTGACAGGTCGGTTGCAAAATTAAGTTCTCTGTAACATCTTTTCTTAGGTTGCAATAAAGATTCTCTCTCTCTCTCTATTTAACAGAACTGATAATGCCATCCACTGTGATGTAAGAAAACAGGGAGAATTCGATAAAATAAAATGTGTAAGGCTATGTGCATCAGAGAGAGAGAGAGAGAGAGAGAGAGAGAGAGAGAGAGAGAGAGAAAGAAAGAAAGAAAGAAGAGTGAGAGTGCAGACCAAGCATGCCAATAGAAGATATTAGTGCCCATCAAAAGAAATAGGCTGTTTAATTAATTATACTGCAGTAAAACGATACGAGTGCCTTGAGCTAAAACCAAGAGAATACCCTAAAAAAACATTTACATTTCTAAATTTAATAAAATTATTGCCAATTATTAGTAAAATGATACATTTAATGCTAAAATTTTCAAAGGCAACAAAGTACAAAGTACAAAGTATGTTGAGGGTCAAACAGCACTAGGAATTTCTCCCATCTCCGCGAGTGTTCGCTGTATCGAGGGACAGTACTCTGTCAAGACCAGAGATTTAAAAGTGTGTGGATCATGTGTTGTGTAGTATGTTGTGCCCATTGTCCATAATCAGAGTCATATGTCTCGGTTTTACACGAAGCGGAGACAGGATATGAACAGTCTGCGAAATCAGAACTAACAGAATCTGAACAGATATCGCTGCATTGGAATTACGGTCGCGTGACTTGGTTTCACAGAGTGCTGTGACTGGATCTAATGGACTAAAGTATATTATGGATTTACCGAAGCAGATTTATATATTTCCTGACAGAGGTGCTCCCTGCCTGACAAGGGGTTTCCTCTAGCTGAGCCTTCTCCTCGCTGTAGTGATTCTTGTAATACAGAGGAAGAATTAAAGTTGAAGGGAATGGCCAATAGGGTTAAAATGAAACATCTTAGAATTAATGGTATTAAGCTGGATATTTTTCCATTTTTAAGTTCGTTGCATTCTATGTACATTGACTATGACATATTTTGGAGGGAAAGAAGCTGCGTGACCACGGTGCTCTACGAAATGATAATGCACCGCACTCTAAGGATTTAGTTGATCTTCCGTTGAATATGGTATTGAGTATATTGCACGATAATATGATGGAGTTTTTTTTTTTTAATAGTGCTGAATCGGAGCTGAGCAGTTACACTTATAATGGTTTGCTGAGCAGATGGAACTTATTATTATTAGCCATATGGTGCAAGGACGCCTGACTCTTATGCTGCACCAGCCAAAAAAAAAAATTCCCGCGTTACCCTGAGAGAGATGTAGTATGTCAGGATACTGTGAGAGAGTCAGAAGTAGAAGGGAAATCACCAAGAAAGCAAGAAAGAGAAAAATGATTACGTATATCCAGCTCAGGACCCTGGGTTTGCCAAGTCCATACTCACCAGATGTGAGTCCCTGGGGTGGTGGGTTTTGCGTCTCGGTTGTTCCTGTTTGAAAGGAATCGTACTGGTTTAATCGAACCTTAAAAGGTTGTACTCACCTTAAGCTCGGTAAACCAAGAAAATTGTTCGGTGAGGCTTTAGGTAGTCACAATAATGATTTTTCTGAATGCAGTTACTTCCGCTATGGTTATGGAAGTGGAAAATACTGTGAAACCTATCTGTAATGCTGAAATTAAGCGTATTCTGTTGGAGTAATCCTGGTTACCGCTATTTTCATTGAAAATCAGGAGGATTACGGAGTGTAGGGATAATGAGGTAATCATGGGGGTTGGTAAATGTAAGGATGTTCAGTTGCTTGAATCCAGTGTGCATTTAAAAAATTTAGGCTTCTCTGTAACTAAGTCTTTGATACCACCACATCGTATTATTATTTTTGATGCAAATCAAGATATTGAACAACACGACTTAATGAATGAAGGAGTTTTATGAACGAAATTTACTTGCTTATGACATTGAAGAGGAGGAGTTTACTAAAGAATGTAGAGTTCGTTTCTCAAAGGATATAATAATAATATAAATTGGATATTGACTGTCAGTTTAAGGGTTAGAGATTTTCTAGAGCGTTCTCAGCATATTTATTTGGGTTGTAAAAGTCAGAAGTTCAAGAGGAATTATTTAAATGCAATGTACTATAGATCACTATGGACATACGGCGGGATGTTATGTAAAGGAAATAGTTTGTCCTCATTGTGCAAGGAGTGGATACTTATCAGGAATGTTCATATAAGATTGCTCAGCTATGAATCGTCCTTCGTTGCATTCTGTTCGAAGCACTTTGTGTCCATCGTTCCGGAACGCGCTGCAGTTAGTCAGGAGCAGGGCAGAGGCCATAGTTTTTACTTCAGGATGCATGGACTTACTAGTCAGTAGTGTATCCCTGGCCACCACCACGTGCCAGGGATGGTAACCGACTAGTGGTAGCGTATGTTTGATATCTGTACAGTATGGTACAGGAGAGCGGGGTTGCCAGGAATTTTTTGTTTATTAAACTAGGCTGGGACCCCCTAGTTTAATAAATAATAATAATAATTTAAAAAATTACCCAGTGATACAATTGTGTCACAATGTGTTCACCAATAATCATGTTTCAAGCAGTTTCCGAAACGATTGGCTTTCTTTCTCATCCGATCTTAATCTACTGGCTGGGATATATTTAAAGGACAGAGTCTTCAGGAAAACATTCAAAATTCTGGAGGACGTGAAACACAGCATTAGAAGTCATGTTGTTAGCATCCTGTAAGACATGTTGCCGGTAACCATCGACAACGCACTTCTTTGTTTCCTAGCAAATTGTGGATACAGATTGTTTTAACAATGAACATCCTGATCGACAAAACAAACTATATGTACTGCCCAATAAGTGCATATAAACATTATATTTTCACTTATTGGACTAATTTGTCTCAATGTATTGTTCAGTTCCCATTATCTATCATTTTTTAGAATTAATTTTGACTCAAACCACTTCGTTTCCACACGATCCGGATGTCATTCATTGGAAATTTTATTCCGTTCCAGTTATCTGTTCATTGTCTACAAATCTCCAAAAGTGGCGCACTTTAATTATAACCACCCTGTATTTGTATAAAATTTTATTTTGGGGATTGGGTGTGGCATTTAGCTACAACAGCACCACACCCATTGCTCGTCATTACTATGTTTGAAAATATGGGCAGTTGCTTTTGGTCTGTAAGATGTTTTTCGTTAACTTTAATATTACAAAAGGTATCCGCGAGGTTTGTTGCTTCTGCTGACTACATCACGGTATATTCCATGAGGTATTAGGATTATGCTCTTTTGTCTTGCAAGTTCCTTTATATGCAGTTTTTCGTTGAATGGGATTATTCTTGGCGATTACTCTAAGATTAGCTGGCATGCTCATACGTTGGAAGGTAGTAAGAGTCGATCTTTATATTTTTTTCTCTTCTTTTTTATTTAGCATATAGAATTTCACAGTCTTGTTAATATTATATTGTATACACATTGTGAAATCCATCATCTCCTAAAATCACTTCAGAAGTGTGTTGGAGAATTAAAAATAAAGAGAACAGAGAATAGGTCCGAAAACAGTTTCGTGCTGACAAAAAACTTGAAAATTTTCTGACAATATTGCTTGAAAATAAGTGACGATATTTCACTTATTTTCTTAGAGTACATTTTCCATTTGGGATGGCTGGGAAATAAATTTTCAATAAATTTTCAAAATGAAAGACAAATTCCTAAATGCGAGTCAAAAAAAACCTCAAATTTATTTCCATACATATTCACAATTATAAACTTATACCACAGCGTGGAAAGATTTGGCATAAAATGTAATATCAATATTATTTTTTTTTGAAAAATGCAAAAAAAAAATGGCCTTTCGCGACCACAAGGCCAGGATTTAACATAACGGAAAGTAAATCTCGTCAGTTTAGAAATAGACGAGCCTACATCTAGATTTTTTGCTTTTGACTTTCCCTGCTGAGTTAGTGTTAAAAATTCAGCTCAAACAATTCAGTGTACTGATTCCACTTGGCAGACACATCAACACAGAACATCTTGGGTAGAAAGGTCTCATGTTACAGTAGGCTCCCATAACAGAAATGGTTCTGGTTAACCAAGAAATTTCTGGGAGAAAGGTCCACTTGAAGACTGTCTTTTTTATCTCATAATGATAAAGTTTTCTGGCCAGTTGGTTCTCTGGAGGGGGCTCTAACATAAAAACGTTATTCCCGGCTGTGTTGCAGGATTCCTTGGCGGTACCTTTTGTAGCCCAGAAATTTATTGGGGTTCATATCGAATGATTGAATCCCAGAAAGAAGGTCTCTACTACACAGACCAACTTTTTGTCTTTCAGTTAGGTGGGAACACGTTTTAATCTCATTACGTAGGCCAGGTTGTGGTCGGTTGTTGCGGCTGAAGATGATGTTGGTGCATAACAGCACAAAGAAGTCAGAACTCCGAAATTAAAATCGTTTTTAAATTTATGTTCGCTGCCGACTCCCAAAGTGGACTGAACAGTGTAAGCAACAGTGGGAAAATAGGTTGCGACGATGTTTAAATCATCAGAAAAGACGAGATGCTGCTTTAGCTTCTTTACATTCCTCTGTTAAGAAGATATCCGATGTGGTGTATGAAGCTCAGCTTAGAGTCAAACACAATTCCCAGATCTGTATTTTTCGCAAAAATTGTGATTGGCGCTCCATCCAGGCATGATTGGATTTCTGTTGG
This sequence comes from Mastigoproctus giganteus, assembly GCF_048544385.1. Classification (NCBI taxonomy): domain Eukaryota; kingdom Metazoa; phylum Arthropoda; class Arachnida; order Uropygi; family Thelyphonidae; genus Mastigoproctus; species Mastigoproctus giganteus. Next base: position 41,096,410 of record NC_143576.1, read on the forward strand.
TGTGTGAAAATATCCATAAATAGAACTGTTAGGCTATAATTCAATTTTAATGCACTTTAATCAGGGGTAAATAACATTATAATTTTTGATGGCTTTCACAATTCTTCACGTTTCGCCACAGACCCCGTGACTATCAGTATCCAACTCAAAATATCCTGGTCACAGATTTCGCATCTGCGCTGCGAGGAGGCAGGCCTAAGTTCTCTTTAACTGCCAATGCACTTAAAACCAATACTATCATAATCCTAAAATATTATATACTAACAATTTAAAATGAATAAATAACGAATACCTATACAATTTCTGATCTAAATACAAGTAGAAATGAATATTTACAATAAATGAACTCTAAAATAAATTACCAGTTTAAATAATTTCCTATTATTTTCTTGCTTTGTATTCATATAAAAAAGTTGACTAAATATTTTAAAGGTTATTAAATCTTGAAATAATACATGTAACTTACCTCTTTGAGGCAACAACTCTAGTTAATATTTTAAGCGAACACAGAGCTGAAAGTTCAGCATTACATTCCTATCCCGTTCCAGATTTCTTACATTAACATAATTCGCTTTTTAAATCACCCCGTATAAATTTCTGGGGGCTGCTGCGGAGAGAAATATGTTTCTCCCAAAACTCGAAACCTGGAAATTAATTTTGATATTATATACACTGAGTGATCAATGAATTATGACCACCCTTATGAGAAGTGAATGCTGCCCGTTAACCACGTGAGATACGAGAGTGCGCAGTTAGTCGACCTACGTAGCATAAATGGTGCATGTGGAACAACGTATCATTGGTCTCCGCTATCGTCAACTGCTTGCTGACTGTGTACACCCCGCTATGTTACACTTTTTCCCGAATGGCGATGGTGTCTTCCAAGGTGACAATGCGCCGAGCCATCGGGCACTTGTTGTGCAGGAATGGTTTGAGGAACACAGTTCTGACTTCCAGCATATCGATTGGCCTCCGAACTTCCCCGATATCAATCCCATAGAGCACTTGTGGGACACTATGGAAAGGCATGTCAGGCGACGGGATACACCAATCACCTCCATACCTGCATTGCACACAGCTTGGTTGGCCATACATCACGAATGATTCCGACATCTTGTTCAATCAATGCCACGTCGGATAGCTGCTGTACTGAAGGCAAAAGAAGGACCTACGAAGTATTAGGCAGGTGGTCATAATTCAGTGATCACTCAGTGTATATTAACATACACTGAGTAATCGCTGAATTATGATCACCTACCGATTACAGTGTTGGGCTACCTTTCGCATAGATAACAGCCACTCTTCGCCTAGGCATTGACTCGACTAGATGTCTGAAGACGTCCGCAGGGATATGCAGCCATGCTGCCTGCAAGGCTTTCTAAAGTGTCTGAAGAGATGATGGTTGCGAGTCCCTCGCTTCCCATACCAAAACATCCCACAGGTATTCAATTCGACTGAGGTAGGCGAATTTGGAGGCCAATCAAGAGGGGTGACATCACTGTGTTCCTCGAACCATTCGTGCACAGCGCGGGCCCGATGATACGGTGCATTATCATCTTGGATGATCCCGTTTCTGTCCGGAAAAAAAATGCAACATGGTAGAGTGCACATGGTCTTCTAAGAGCTGGCGGTAGATCTCACCAGTGAAAGGTTGATCCATATGCACCAGAGGTCCTAGTTCTTTCCAGCAAAACATGCTTCGTGTTGAGCAACCACAGCCACCTGCCTGCACCCGCCGATATTGCACTCTACATCCGGCGGGTGCAGGATTTTAGTGCACTGAGCACTGACTGTGAATATGGACCTGGACCTGGCTCCTCGAGCTTGGGACGGGCATTAGGCGGCAGCTGCCCAGGTGTTGACTGCTCCCTAGTACGAAGTGGCCTGACACACAATATTAACACATACATCAACACTTTTTTTCAGGCCGTTTCACAGAGGTTTTGCGCTGTCGCAGGTGATCAAGGTGGAGATGGGCATTTACCTAGGAGTCACCCTGACTCAATAACATACAAAAAACAGCCACCTGCTTGGTCAGTGGGCACCATGCATGAGGGGACCATGGACTCGTGTTGCTTGTCACACACACGAAGGCGACTGCGCGTTGCACCAGGTATTTGGGTATTTGGACTCATCTGACCACCACATTCGTTTCCAGTCCTCCAGTGTCCAACCAGAGTGTTGTTGACCCGACCGCATTCACAGTCGACAAGATCATCGGTGAGGGAGTGTCTCTTGGGTCGTCTGCTGTGGAATCCCCATGCGTCTGAGTGTGCAGAGTATCATCATTTGGAATTATTCTTGTATTCCCCATATTGTATTGCGATGTGAAGTGTCGCATAGTGTATATTACACCTATTTATTGGTATATTTTAAGTATTTAAACATCGCTAAATAAAAGCGCGACCCACATTTTGCAGTATTCTATTATTCATTCATTGATGTATTTATGGGGGGGGGGAATTGGTTCAAAATTTTTCTGCGTACTGACGCATTACATACAAAGGGTTCTTTTCACTGTTCATATCAATATTGGGTAAAATTTTATAAGTTTTGTACCTTTCATACTCAGTCTCGTTTTTCATATTTCCAGTAATTCATATTAAAACCTTTTCCTTTTTTTTTTTTTTTTTTTTGCAATGAATACTAAGTTTATTTTGGAAGATTTATTTTTAATGATCCTAATTCCCATTGTTTCAATTGAAATGCTATTTTTAGTCACACACTGAAGTCTCTTAAAACTAATTAAGAAACTAATAACTAAAAATCAGCTCCATCTTGAAAAGAAATCACCATCTAACGTAAAAAAAAAAAATCAGCTGCTATCATGCATACGATCAACGGCCACCACTTGCAGAGCATCACTGGAAGTGGTTTGGCCTGCTTTTGCCATTAAACCTAGCAGCACAAGGCGTTGTGCAGATGTACTCTACCTTCGTATCATAATGTTCATGACCTGCAAGTACCAAACGCCTGCAGCTTAAGTAACTTTTAGTATGAATCATATGGGTTGATTGGGGCATTAATTAAAGTTGATACCCCGATCAACGTGCACAACTCTTTTTAATTTTCAGTATAATATCTTATCTTCGTTTTCATGGTATTTAGCATGTTTTGAAAAGGCCATCTGTTAAAAAGAATAAAGTGAGATATTTTATTTCTAGCCGTGAGGTTAGCACGGGAAATCAGTAGCACAAGCATTTGAGTTCACTATAATTCTAGCTCACGTGACTAATAAATACGATTAACGATTGTGTTCTTGTCGAAACGATTAGTTGTAAATTCCTTTGACCTATGTGGTCGTGTCAGAGTATAAATACAGTATATATATTTTTAACGTGTATCATTTTAGCCATGCCACATTCAGTTGTTGGAAGATGCGTATGCTTAGTTTTACTTTTAAGGAGCGTGCAGCACGTTTTAGATTCGAAACTAGCAATTTATGCTGTTGCTTATTCCATTCCAAAATAATATGTATTAATTAAGTGGTTTGTCCAATTTTCGCTTTCATTTCCACTCAGTCGAGACTTAATATTATATTATAAATGATTCAAAGAAGCGGGCTTTCTCTTCATCTGCAAAAAAATAAAAAAATAAAATAAATAAATAAAATAAATTATAATAATAAATTAAATTAAAATAAAATTTTCTATCACTCATAACTTCCCCATCTTTTAACAGTACCTATTTAATTCGCTTTGAAATTTATTAGTCTTGCAGGCAATTTACTTCAATGATCCATCCTTCTGTCCAATGATCCAACCATTCGCGCACGCGAAGAGTACGCGTGCGCGAATGGTTACTGTGGTGTTGTGTTTGTTCTCCTGCAAATGTATGCTAGAATTGATGGTTCAAGATGAATCTGTTCCAACATTTTGATACACTACGGGTCAGCGAGCGTTGCTCTTCACAACTCTGAAGAAAGAAGTAATCGAAAGATAGTTTTCAAGCGGTAGTAAACGAAATTTATGTTCCTCTTCAACAAGGTATCTCATATAGTTTCTATAGGCAGTCACGAAGCTGGGAAGTTTTCAGCGTAAGGATTACTGTCTCACAGGTTAACCAAGGTCAGTCACTTTACTGTTTTTGTCTGATTATAGCCCGCAAGGTCACCTGTCATTGTTCCTACAAAGAGGACCGTGCCTTTCAAAAGACTACTGACTAATCTGCAGTGGTGTGACCTTAAGTACTACGTGTAGTTCAAATTAGGACTGTTCTAAGCTTATCTCAGAAATCGCACTCAAATCTTTGAATGTATTTTGAAGAATTCTAAAGTATTTCAACTAATTCTCTGATTAGTTTACTGTAAAATTAGTTCAAATAGCAATAATATTGTTTCGAATATTGCATATTTTATATTTTGCATTTAATGTTTCATCTTACCTTGCATATTTAATTTTCATTTTAATATAAAAAAGAAATTTATTGTTTTACTGTTAATTACAATGGCTCCGCAAGTGCAAATTATTTGCCATATGTGTAAAAAGAAATGCAAAGACTTCCTCCAGTGCAATGCGGAATGCGGTCTTGTGTACTGTATAAAATGCATAGATTTGTCAACCGTAAACTGGAAAAAGATGTCACAGGCAGCTATCGACTCGTGGAAAGGTCCCTGTTGCATAAATTACAGGCAGACGAAGAAAAAACAGACGAAAAATGAAAATAACTCAGGATCAACCCCAACGGATCTTTTAAGTCTTTCCGACGGCGAATCTCAGTGTTTCACCTCATCGTCAAATGGCACTCAACAGAGTGGGCCATCCGAGGACATACCTCATGACGTGATATCAGAGCAGACAAATTGCTCCTTCTCTCACCTTCTTAACCACGAAGTCTCACAAGTTGAAAAGCCAAATGAGATGACCACGAAAATGATTTTTCAAATCCTGGACACTCAAAAATCCATGATGGCTTCTCTTCTTGACGAAACTAAAAAAATCAGGTCAGAAAACGCCCAACTTCGCGAAATAAATTATATCTTACTACAAAAATTTTGGATTTAACAAATCTTATCCAAAACTCCAGTAGACTTATTCAAAACTCCAGTCCTACAAGAAACTTGGCGAAATCTATGGCAAATCCCACATTTCAACCGACTCCTATAGCAGAAGCCACTTATGCATCTATTGTAAAGGAACCTCCACATACTCCAGTATATGGCCCAGTTACTAGTCAATCTCAGAAAGCGTGTAAATATGGCAATAGATCTGTCAATCCACTCCTAGAAGATGTCATTTTCTCCAGGAGGCAGGCAGATAACATCAGAGGACAACGGAATCAATCTGCCTATAATCAGGCAGGAAGACATCGACACACCCCTGCTGTTGTGGGAACAGCTACCAACTCTTCAATCAGAGCAGTCCCAAGAACTAAAAGTTCAACCAAGAGTATTTTCGTCTCGCGACTCGAACCCCAACTGTGCGGTACAGAAGTAGAGCAGCATATCAGAACTCAACTGCAGATAGAAGTAAACGTAATAAAAATGAATTCCAAACGCGATTCGTACAGCTCTTTCTATATTCAGTGTCAACAAACGGATTTTGATCTATTACTAAAGGATCACTGCTGGCCTGAGGGAGCCATTATTCGGCCTTTCTATGGACGCCCCCCTCTTCCTCGTACTGGGGCATCAGCCAGTGACTTAGCAATTGAAACTAGTCAACGGGAATGACATATCGAGCATTTTTCAGATATTCTGGAATCTGAACTGGGAAGAACTTCTATAAACGATTCATCTATCTCTTCATCCTACCAGAATTTCAATGACTCTAACTCTTGTGAAAATACCTTTCTGCCATGTCACTTGCCAACAATTAAACCAAATAACTTATGCCTTACTACAGCATCAAAAGATGCAATTACTGTATTCTATATGAACGCACGCAGTCTTGTAAAACATAATGATGAAATCCTCGCGCAACTGACATCATGGAATCTCCATCCAGACCTGATAGTTTTTACTGAGACCTGGTTCTCCCCTGAAGTTTCAGTCCGATTTCAAGACTATGCTCTCTTTCACAGTTGCAGATGTGATTCTAAAGGGGGTGGAGTTGCTATTTACGTTCACAATCATCTGCGATGCTCTGCCTTTCCTATCACAAATCTGCCTGATCAAGCTTGTGAAATCACTTTTATCCGCATTGCTTCTCTGGTGATTGGGTGTCTATACCGACCTCCCTCAGCTTCAGTCAACAGTTTCCTTGTAACTCTTGACAATATTCTATCTCACTTCACAAGCAAATCCCTTAGTCTTCTACTGATGGGAGACTTTAATATTAACATACTTCAAAGCTCTTCCTCTCAAGTGCAAGACCTCCTAGATGTCATTTCTTCCAATGGTTTTTCTCTTCTGACTGACGGAATTATCCCGACTAGAATGGGAGAGTCCCACAATTCCTTTCTTGACTTCGCAATTGGGGAATGCTTACTAACCTATGCAGTACTGGATGCAACCATTTCTGATCATCGTCCCATCTTAATGGTAATTGAAAATGAAGAAATTGTGGAAGAGATCATGCACACTCATAGATCTGTGACTCCAGGCTCTCTCAATCAGCTCTGTTATGATCTCCAGCAGTCTTCGTGGGATGGAGTGGCTGCTACAGATGATCCTGAAATTGCGACGAACTTCTTCTTTGAGCATATCCTAAATAGTTACGAAAAATGCGCATCATACATCAGGATCCCAGGGAATAAAAAGACCACTAGGCCAAGATGGAAATTATGCCCATTTATGTCAAACAAAATTTGTAACATGCTAAAGAAAAGGGACAAACTTGCAAGAATTGCTAGAGAAACAGGAAAGGAGGAGGATAAAAACAAATACACAACGTACAGAAACAAAGTCACCGACAGTATTAGGTCGGAGAAAAGGAAATATTATAGTTCCCAACTTAAAGGCGTCATTACAAGCAAGGAAAAGTGGGCAGTCTTGGACAAGCTACTACCTGGAAGAAAAACGAAACCACAGAGCTACGTTGGAGATGTAGTTGAGAACGAGGTACTCATTTCGGATGACCAGGAAAAAGCCGCAGCATTCCGTAATCACTTTATCTCAAGCGTGAATAACCTTTTTAAAGACGAAGTTGACTCTAGAGATAATGCAACGAAAGAATCTGTCAAGCACTCAATGAGGAGCTCTTTTTTCCTCGCTCCGCTCTCAGATCAAGAGATTTTAGAAGCAGGACATCAATTAAAAGAAAAGGGAGCCCCTGGCTTTGATGAAATATCTCCTGCTCTGCTGAAAAAGGTCCTTAACTCAATTCTAACACCACTGAAGTATATTTACAATCTTTCCGTTCAATCTGGTAAATTCCCGTCTCAATTGAAAAAAGCAGTCATTGTTCCTGTTCCTAAGGGGAAAAATTGTAACTCTATCAACAATTTTCGTCCAATAGCTCTACTCTCAGTTTTTGCAAAATTATTCGAAAAAATTCTTCACGGCAGACTCATGAGCTTCCTGGAAGTCAATCAGCTTATCCATCAACAACAGTACGCTTATCGTTCAAAAAGATCCACTGACCTGGCAATTGTTGACTTCTGCTCCAGGATCACGGACTGTCTTGAAAAGGGTCACTATGCAATAGCACTGTTTCTAGACCTATCAAAAGCTTTTGACTGCATAAATCATAATATCCTACTCAACAAGCTCAACAATCTTGGCTTGAGAGGAAAAATTAACCTTCTCCTTGAAGACTACCTTAGTGATAGGCCATTTGTCGTTAAAACAAACCAGTCTTTTTCAGACATTTCTTATTTCTCTAGGGGAGTACCTCAAGGCTCACTTCTCGGACCGATCCTATTTGTTCTTTACATTAATGAATTTCTCTCTCATCTTCCATCTTCCCACCTAGTAGCGTATGCCGATGACATTTCCATTCTAATCACTGATAAAGACCCTAACCAACTTCAATGCAAGATCTCTGCTCTGCTCTCTGAAATGCATAGTTGGCTTCAAAAGAATCAGCTGATACTAAACCCAGAAAAATCCAAATATATGGTGTTTAGGACGAAAAATAAACCATTTAATATTGATTTCGAAATAACATACAAAGGAAAACAACTGGAAAGGGTGAATGATACCAAGTTTCTAGGAATCTGGCTAGATGACAAGCTGAGTTGGGATAAACAAATGATCACCTTACGAAAGAAAACTTCGTCACTAGCAGGAATACTCGCCCGAGCCTCTGCCTGGGTACCTCCTTCCCTTCTCAGACTAGTATTCCTTTCCTTAATACAGCCTCACTTCACATATGGAATCATCTCATGGGGTACGACCAGTCAATATAACCTTACGAGAATCAATTCAATTGTCAATCGATGTGTTCGTTCAATTTTGGGCCTTCCCTGGAATGCATCGGTGACTTCGAGATATAAGGAAGCGAGACTCTTAAGCATCTACCAACTGATACAAAAAGCTGAAGCGGTCTTTGTCTACAATGCTTTGAAAACACCAAACTTTCCTCCTCTCTTCAGATCCTTTTTTATAACAATAGAAGAAGAAGGAATAAGATATAATTTAAGAAATGAAGCGAACCTGAAGGTTCCGCTTTTCAGAAAAGCCATAGGCCAGAAAAATATAAAATACAGAGGCGCAAAAACCTGGAATAATCTTCCTGAAAACATCAAAAATGCCATTTCACTAAACAAGTTCAAGAAGTTCCTGACTGAACACATCACCAGGGGGGTCTGATCTAAATCACCTTCCACTCAACTCCTGAACTTTCCACAATGCATACCAGTTTGGAAATTGTGTAAACAAGTTGAAGGAATAGCTGTCATAAATTGTAACATTCTATGCAATTATTTCATAATTTTTCTTTCATACTTGCTATTGTAAAAGTACTCACAATGTAATTATAAGTATGTACTGTTGTTAACCACGCGACATGTGTGGTTGGTTTACGTAGTCTCGGTAATGGAATGTAGAAACATGTCCGATTCATGATGTATCTGTTTTTATTGTTATCTTTTTCAAAGGGAACACCCCCTAAAAAGCCTCTGGCTTATGTGTTCTCCCTCCCTTCTTGCTGTTATCTCCCAACAATTGTAACACAAAATAGGGATAAATAAATTATCAATTATCAATTATCAATTATCAATTCTGTTACTCCGTAAATTTTTTATTTGAGCAACCGGGTTATTTTGTCTTTTACAAGTGAAAATATAAATCCTTTATTCATTTTACTGATTTCCTTCAGGCCCTTATATACCCCAATCAGGTCGGCTCTAATATATCTGGTTACCAAATTGTGTAGTAAACGCCTTCTAAGCCATTTCGTAATATGAATCGAATTATCGCTCCTCAGCATTTTGGGTTCCAGTATCGAATCAATTTCGCCGAAGGAGACCATTGATCTTTGGTGATCTTTACCATCATACCGAAACAGTCGTCGGGCACCCCGAGAGTGGACCTGCCAATATGGTAGTTTCGCCACTGTTGGGTTCCCTTCTTTGAATCCTTTCTTGGGTTGTAAAGTCCATGTCTTTTTTTTTTTAAGTGTGGCCTCCAGACTGGAACATATAATCTAAACGCAGTTTTACCATCATGATATACAGTATTTAGGTCAATGACAACCTTTTCCCTACCGGTGACGGTCCTACATATCATAGACTTGATATCACCATATATGCCTTCCTAGCCAATTGTTAACACCGCATGAAAAATTTTGTCCGATTCTAATTGAATCCCTAAGTCTTTTTTTTTTATCCTGAACCATTATTAATTCCTTTCCGTGTAGCTTATGATTAATGCCTGTATTCCTGTTCTCCAAGTGAAAAAAACCTTACATTTAGTTTAGTTGTCATCTTTAGACCATTTGTGAAACCGTTCTAAGTCATTTTGAAGCAAACTGGTCTGTTTCCGTTCGTTGACCATCCTTGCAGGAAAAATGACAAACAACCAGAATCAGGCGATTTTCTTTAAGGCATCAGCAAACTGAAAAATTCCTTGAATTCCTTCAATGTCATTAAGTAAATAGAGAAGCACTGGGATGCAAGATTAAGGAAGATGAGAGACATTAAAGAAGATAAGAAACTGTGTAGCAAGTAGAATCCCTCTGATCCCCGAGATTACACTTACCACACTGGTTCACCTAGGGGAATATCCAATTATGACTACTTTTTGTTTCCTAACTTTTAGCTAGCCCTTGATCCACCGGGAGGATCTTACTAGTAATCTCACCCCGCTCCAGTTTATATAATAGCATAGCAGCCAACTTTTGACTTTTAAAAAGCTGGATAGTACATATTTGTAGGTGGAAAACAAATAGGTTTTTTTACCAAAAAACAAGTAAAAAACAGTTCTTCCGAAAAAAAAAAAAAAAAAAAAAAAAAAAGGTTATTTTTCGGAAAAAGTAGTTGGTCTTTTAAAGTCCACACTGCACTAGAAATCAAATTTCACCTAATAAAATATTTGTATTATTAGCATTAGTAGTGGGAAATGATGCAAGAAAACAAGCTTATACAGCATCAGACAAAAAAAAGAGAAATAAGAAGCAAAAAAAAAAAAAAAAAAATACACCTCCCATTTCACCTATTCATTCTCTCCAAAATTTTGTCTAGTTCCTTGGATTTATTTAAGCTATGAATTTCCACAAAAGTTTGTTCCAGCAATAGACCACCCGCTGGCTAAAGGCAATCTTCCGCACATCTATTCTCAATCGCCCTTTCTCAATTTGAATTTGTGCTCATTCATGTGTGTAGTCTGAGCAAGAGGAAGAATCCCATCCGCATTGAGCTTGCTCAATCCATTCATAGCCTTAAAAATCTCAATCAGATCACTTCGAAGGTGCCTAGTCTCCAGACGCTGCAATTTGCAGAACTGAAGCATTTCTTGGTAAGAGTATCCCTTGGTTCCCATACCATACCATTTGCACCCTATAGGTTAATAAATTTATGAAATTTATGGTGCTGCCTTGGTGCCTAGACTAAATGATGGTCCGCACTGTTACCAAGTCACAGAGATGCTTCTAAATTATAACACAGCCATAAGATTTCTTACATTAATATTTTAAAAATTAGCTTAACATTTTTCTCCCTTTGTATTTTTTTTGGATTGTCTGTCAGACATAAACTGATTACAGTTGCTTCAAGAAAGGTGCTGTAACAGATTCTGCACATCTGAAACGTTTGGGAAACGGCAGTGTTGTTCAGACTTGGCTGTCAAGAGAATTTCACTAGAAAGAGATCTGAATTCAGTTTTTCTTTCTCCTGGTTGAATATTCTCTGATATTCTGCATTACTATGAGAAATTATTAAACTGCCAAGAATGACTTATAACTTGCTACATATTTCACGTTCCCTACACTTGTTTGTTCCCCGACCAAGGACCACTGTACAAAGTCATTGTACACATCGGCATAGCTCTGAGTAAACTGGATTCACTACACAGTGCATTGATCTCATATTGTGGAAGAACTTTGCCATGGTACCTTGGTAAAGTAAGGAAGCTTGTGGTAGGAAAGCCTGTGCAAGCCTGTGGTAAGGAAGAAAGTCTTAGATCAGTGGTTTCTCAACTGGTGTGCCTCAACGCACTGGTCTTTTGCAACCCTTTTCAATTGTGCAGCGAGATTAGGAAAACTCTAGCGAGTTTAATGGCAATCACTATTTAGCTGTGCTGTGCGAATTCATCTTTTAGCTTCACGTGTGAATTGAGTAACAAAAGAATGGCAGCCACTGTCCTAGATAACCCAGAAGACGTTTCCGATGAACTGAACAGGAAATTCAAGTCTATCTCTACTGACAACTCACTCTTCATGGTGAGTGAGCCCGGAATATATGAAATTAGCGATTTCGAAACAGATGATTGTTTATTGGAAACACCTTCAAATCTAAAAGCAAGTAAGGTTGATGAAGTTCATGGCATAAATCCAGTAATTTTAAGAAAGACGGCCAAAGAATGCATTGAGCAATTGAGCTTAATTATAAGGGCATCATTAGACTTGCGGACTTGATTAAGAATGTAATTCAGGGACATTTAGAATGGCTTCTTCGAATCATTTTGAATGGTTCGAGGAACATTCCTACCGTTTCCAACATCTACCGTGACCACCTAATTCTCCAGATCTGAATCCATTTGAGAATGTCTGTGATATGTTGGAAAAGGCAGTTCGACTTCGCAGTTCCCTACTTCCCGCAATACAACAGTAGGAAGATTGGGAAAATCTGGAGCTGTTTGTTTGTTATTTGGTGTTTAGGAGCATCAGCAACTAAGGCCATATTGCTCCGGGATACGTGGTGGTCATTCCCTGACCTTTCCGCATCCTCCGTATTTGGTGGTGACGGGCTCGAACCCCGGTCTAATCAAGAAGCGTGTGCTACGCACTGCTGCTCCTTCCCACCTGGCTACGGAGGCGCCTACTAAATCTGGAGCCTCAGACACCTAATGGAATCCATTCAACAACGCGTCGCTATATTTCGCGATAAAGGTGTCTACTGAATAGCGAACAAGGTTTCTGATTTTTTGGCTGGTGAGTGTAGATTGGTCAGGCAAGACACCCGTCTTAACGAATTCATCCTGTGATCCATTAAGCATGTCGTTCCTATTGAAATGATCTTGTGTCATATCCTTTAACCACAAACTCTATGATTTTACTCACTACTGGAGTCAAACTCATTGGTCCGTAATTGCCCATCACATATTTTCGCGGCGATTTTCCACGGCTTTTTTAGATTGGGGAATCAAGCGTTTCGCCAGTCCAGGAGAACTGGAGAAATGCTAGATTCCTAGAGTCACAGCTTCCCCCAGAGCCTAATGATGACCTCATTAACATCTAATGCTCAAGATTTAGAGTCATTGCACTCGTTCTTTGAGCCATCTGGATCAAAAACAGATTTTTGATCCAGATGGCTCAAAATCTGTTACCAGTTTACGATTTTCGATCTATAATAGGTATAATAGATTGAACTCGCCCTTAATGAAGCAATTACAGTTAGCAGCTCATTCCAGTTTTTTTTTTTTTTTTTTTTTTGTTTAAGATTTTTTAAGCTACTCAAAAATCTCAAATCCTAACAGATTTTTGTCAGAATCGTTTAGTTAATAATTACCCCAATAATAATAATTATCTTCCCTTTGTCAAGTCATCTTGTGCCATACAGACTCCACATCTATCGAACTTGATCTGACTTCCGCCAAAGAAAGTGATATTAGGAGTTACACGAGAACAACCTCATCAATCCATATAGAGGGTGTCTCAAAAATATTGGTACAAACGTTTAGGGGAGGTAGGTAACATCTAAAGGAATGTGAATCGCATAGGAACCCATAACCGGAAACGTCATGGGAAAGTAGTAGCAGAGGCACAAGAAGCAGAAATGACACAGGACAGTAATTAGTGGCAAACATTTATTTGACATAATGTTAACAATGGAGTACGAGATGGACTTACAACAGATGCTCGAAGGTTCCACCATGAGACGCGATGCATGCGTGACTCCGACGCAGCATGGATTGGCGGACACGGTCGAACACAGCTGGAGTTTCTTTGACAGTAGCAGCAGCGCAGACGAGTCCCGCCACGAGATCCATTTCCGTCTCCACAGGCGATCCATACACGATAGATTTGAGGGCCCCCCCACAGAAAGAAATCAAGGCTCGATAAATCAGGTGAACGTGGGGGCCAGGCAACGGGTCCACCATGGCCAATCCATCGACGCCCAAAACGCCTGTTCAAATGGTCACGAACACACCTTCCATAATGGGCAGGCGCCCTGTCATGTTGAAACCAAATGTTGCGTCTCACATTTGCTGGAACATCGTCAAGTAACCCTGGTAGAACTTGTTCAAGAAAGATCCGATATTTAGCGGAGTTCATGCGGGATGGTAACAGGTATGGGTGGACTAAGCAGTCACCGACCATACCTGCCCACACATTTATTGCGAAGCGACGTTGTGCCGCATGGGGGCGCACACCGCGTGGGTTGTCGTGAGCCCACACATGAGCATTGTGCTGATTGAATAAGCCTTCCCGAGTGAAATAAGCCTCATCTGTGAACAAAACATAGGCTGGAAAATTCAAGTCTTGAGCACTTTCTTGGAGAAACCACTGCGCAAAAGCCACACGTGCAGGATGATCTTGGGGGGCAGTAACTGAACCCTTTGAATATGAAAGGGGTGTAAGGAATCGTCCTGCCAGACACGCTGTAAACTGCAACGAGACACTCCTAAGGAAGAGGCAACGGCACGTGTGCTGGTAGTAGGATTATTCTGAACGGCATTCAACACACTTTCTTCCATGGCGGTAGTTCGCGTCGAACGTGGTCTGCCCGCACTACTCCTGTTACCTCTAAATGACCCATAATCGCACAAATTTTGATGCACACGCGCAAACAAACGGTAGTCCGGTACATGTCTGTCTGGGAAGCGTTCTCCATACGTTCGTTGAGCGGCTCGTCCATTGCCCTCTGCTAATCCATACACTAGATGTATGTCTGCCAGCTCACAGTTCGTATATCGATGCATGCTCGTCGTGCGGCGACTACTTCTTGAATGAGTAAACCAGAAATTTTCCCTCTCGCGAACTAATGAACAGCGCCGTGTACCGACTTACGGTGACGTTTCCAGTTATGGGTTCCTATGCGATTCACATTCCTTTAGATGTTACTTACCTCCCCTAAACCTTTGTATCAATATTTTTGAGACACCCTGTATATTATGTCCATAAATTACTTGTTTCCTCTGGTCGGTTTCTTATTTTTCTGGACGAAAAACCCGAGTTTCTGGGAGAAAAAAATGTTATATCATCGCCTGAAACTAACTAACTCAGCCAAAGGAATGAAAAACCCATTAAAGTTCCTTACGTCACTGACGGGATTCGAACCTGGGCCTTCTGTTATAACCACTGGCCTATTCGCGACTACTCAGAAGCTACTAGGCTTTTCATACCAAAGAAGAAATACTGTTCAAGGCTTAGACCTAAATGGATGTTAGAGGAACTATTGAGACACGTGGCAGAGAAGAAAAGCGCGTGGGATGCATATAAATTATCAGGTGATGCAGAAGCCAATGGTATATATAAATTAGTCTATAATCAAGTCACAAAAGAAATTAGACAAGCTAAGGCAGATTATGAGAAATCCCTGGCAAAGAATGCAAGGAAAATCATCAAGGCTTCTATGCTTATATTAACAGTAGTAGAAGGAGAAGTTGAATCACATTGGGCCACTCGATAACTATTGATGACCCTGCAACCTGTTTGCTCAGGTTGCTGACAAATTGAATAGGTATTTTGCATGTACAATTCATACATATATGAGGAATTCTGTAGGGGAAGCCAGAAGTTTATCAAACTCTAATGGGGAGCTAATTGATTTTGTGATAACTGAAAGGGAAGCGGTAGAGAAATTGTTGAAGTTGAACATAAAACAGGCACTTACGGTGGGTGGAATCTGTATAATCATATTAAGGAAGACAGCAAAGGAGATGAGCAAATTAGCCAAAATTATGAGAGCATTCTTGGAATCAGAGGAGTCCCTATGGACTGGAGATGTGCGAATTTATCCCCGATTCATAAAGAGGGATAAAAATATGACATGAGTAATTACAGACCTGTTAGCTTAACGTCTGTTCCAGGAAAAATAAGGGAGTCATTGATTAAAGAAGTAATGCGGAATCATCTAGACAGGAATGCAGTCACAGCTTGGATTTCATAAGGGTGTAACCAATTTCTTGTGTAACCAATCTGATAGGTTACTGTGATGCAGTGGCCAATGAACTGGATGCAAAATATAATTTTGATATCATATACTTGGATTTCAGAATAGCTTTTGACACTGTTTCGCATAAAAGACTGTTGTTCAACTAGAGCGTTGCGGCGTTAAGGGTAAGTTACTGCTATGGATAAAGGGATGGTTGAGTGGAAGAAAAGAGAGAGTGGTTATCAATAAGCACTGCTCTTAGTGGACTAATGTTATTAGTGGAGTTCCGCAGGGTTTAGTTCTAGGTCCCCTTGTTGTTTTCAGTATTTATTAATGATATTGATCATGCTTAATGTCTAAATTTGCAGGTGATACAAAGGTTGGCAGAGTTTTAACGACAGTTATGACAGTATGCTACTTCAACAAGATCTAGAAAAATTAGGTCGATGGGCTGAGAAATGGCAGTTGAAGTTTAACATTAACAAATGCAAGATATTGCATATGGGTGGCAGTAATCCAAAAGCGACTTATGAACTATGTTGTGCTACACTGAGGGTAGTAGAAACTGAGAAATACATGGGGATAATTGTGCAGTCAGATATGAAATTCTCTGAACATGCTGCCGGGACAGCTCGTGGGTTTTGTCAATGATATACAGACTCTTTTCTAGCAGAGACAAGGAGGTGACTATCCTTTTGTACAGGTCATCGTTAGCCCGTATCTTGATTACAGTATACAGGTCTGGAGGCACTACTTTAGGAAGGATGTAGATAGATTGCTGGAACGGGCGCAGAGAAAAGTAACCAGATTGGTGAAGGGAACAAAAGGATGTTCTTAACTATAGGGACTTCAGTTCTGCAAATTGCAGCTTCTGAAGACTAGGCACCTGCTTAGAGATCTGTTTGAGGTGTTTAAGTCCTTGAATGGATTGAGTAAGCTAAATGCTAATGGCATTCTTCCTCTTGCTGAGACTACATGAGGGCACATAAATTCAAGTTGAGGAAGGATGGTTGCAAGAGAGAGAGAGAGATGCGAAATTTGCCTTCAGCTAGCGTATGGTTAATTGTTGGAATAGGCTTCCATCTGTTGTTGTGTAAGTGGATGGTTTGAATAAATTCAAGGAAGAACTAGACAAATTCTTGAGAAAGATAGGTGAAGTTTGTGTGGGTTTTTTTTCTGATACTATTTAAGGTTACTTTCTTGGATCATTTGCCACTACTATTACCTGAGAGAACCACCCATGTGTATTTTGTCTGTAAATTGACCCGTGTGCTGTCTGGTCGATTGGCCTCATTTGCTGGACGAAAAAACCTGACATTCTGGAAATAAAACCTTGCTGTGTTCGCGCGAAACCGAGTAAATCAGCTATGGTTTGAAAAAGGCCGATAAAAGTTACTTGTCATTGATGGAGTTGAATCAAGACCTTTTTCAGAGGATGTGTGGAGGACGGTGATTATAACAACTGTGCTATTTTAAATTTGGTAGGACAAATAAAGATTTATTTATTTATTTATTTATCTATCTGGAAGGAATGATTCTGGGTGCAATCTGATCGCTCCCAGAGAGCTTTTGATAATCATTATTCCCGCACCTCCCCTTCGATTCTCCCTGTCTCTCCTGAACACGTTGCACTCACCATGATATTTTTCATCCACTGTCTTTGGACGCCCCTATGCCCCTGCCAGTCCTATTACATCAGCATTGGTTGACCTAGACCAGGAGTAGCCAACTTAATTTGTGATGCGATCTATTTTTTCCTCCAAAATGTGCCGCGATCTACCATCTCAAAAATTTCATTGCACGAGGTCACAAACCGAGGGATGACTGTATATTTAAAATTCGTCGTGATCGACGGAAACTAAATCCGCGATCGACTCGTTGGTCACCTCTGACCTAGACTAATTTGTTAACAGTAATTCAAGCATTACTATAGAGAGACAATTCAAATTTAATAAAATTTTATTTATCGTTTGTCCAAGTCAAATTTAATAAGACAATTTAAATTTATAACCATGTTATAAATTTAAAACCGTGATACTTAATCTGAATTTTCATGATTGGTCATTTAGCTCCTATTCGTGGATGCAGGTCAGGAGGTAAATTTTTCCGCTAAATTTATTTGTTACGAATCGTCTTATATTTATTTCTTTGTATTCTCAGCACCTGCTACCTCCTTTCATTAAAATAATTTTATTGCATATTGAAAAATTACTCTGTAAATATTCGAATCCAGAAGTACACTGCACAAAAATAATTCTTTAGTGGACAAGTTAGTGCCATTACACCATGTTTTATTCGTAGTGAACTGCCGAATTAGCATCGTTTTAATTATATCTCATATTGTGAATACCTTCACAACAAGTTGCCATGGTATTGCACCTACCTCGAATTAGTAACGCTTCACCAATGGAGAAGACTATTGTTACTTATTCTCGGCGGATACCACCACCGAGGTGGCACCGTTTCAAGGCTTGTCGACCTCTCCTCGATGGGCTGGTAGGTACCCAATGTTGTAATAGTGACAATCAATCCAGTTATGAAGTGCAACTCCACAATATAAGTGATGCGTGATGGTGTGCAATAGCACAGACTAAGGTGATTTTTTTTGCATAAAGTAGTGAACTTCGGCAGTTCACTAAGAACAAAATATGGTGCAATGGCACTAACCTGTCCACTAGTGATTCTTACGCGTAGTCTCATGCTTTATGCAAAAAATCACACACAAAAATTATTCTTATATATATATTATATATATATTATATATTATATATTATATATATACCTTCTATTCTTAGTTCTAATCGATACTTCACGTCTACATATACGGAATATTTTGACAAACGATGACTCTAAATCTCCACCTGGTCACAGCAATATAAATCAGAACCAATCGGCCCTAATTTTCTTCAATTTAGTTGTAACTGGGTCATGACCAGTCAAAATATAATATTATTACTAACAAACTAATAACTACTAATAAACTTTTTCTCTCTACACACACGGGGTGTGTGCGTGTGTGTGTGTACAATATAAAATGCTATTCTTCAAGCATAATTTCACGTGAGAACACTCTCCACGCAATTATGCGATTGATAATACGAACAGGCCGAATAACGAGGGACCTTTAGTATGGCTGCTGAGTTCTGTTCAAGCGCGTTTCTGTTTATGGATGGATTGATTTGTTGAGACATTAAAAATTTCATTAGAATTGGACTAATAGAAATCTGGAAATTATTATTATTATTTTTTTTTATTTATTTAATTCAGATAAAGTAAAAGTTACATTCACCCCTAGACAGCAATCAAATGCTAGGAGGGTAAACAAAACCATAACATAGCAATGCAAAATCTATATTGGGTAATATAAAATATACAAATACAGTACAAAGATAAAGATACAAGGCGAATACAGATTATGTTCGACATAAATGCTCAAGTCAGCGTCTGTCCAGGCAGAGTGCGGGGATGCCGGCAGGATGCTGTAGGTTGACTGGAATAGGAGAAGGAGCACAAGTGATCCTCAATTACAGAAGCCACGTAGGATGATGATGAAATGAAGGTCTAAAATTGCAAAATAGCGTAGGTATCTGCAAAAACCTTTGTTCTGTAGGCCTTTGTCAACACAAATTACCTCAGGGTTTATGTTTAAGTTGTTGAGAAGTCCAATTTCTTTGTCCATCCGTCTGTTCGACTCCCAGTAGATGGATTTTCATGAAATTTTATATTCAGGCCTTAGAACGATTTGTGGACTCCCCCCAAATTTCATTAAAATCTAAAAGAGATACAGCAATCATTTTTTTAAACATATCACATGGGCTCTCCATATACCCTATATCGCAGATAAAAAACGCTGGATATTATGTTTGCCATGCGCTGGTTAAAGGAATGAATTAATAATATGGCGGATGAGCAGAAACGAAGTTTCCTCGGTTGGGCATAAATGTTGCTTTTTTCTCTTTTTTTTAATAAATCATGAATTATTACTTAAACGTAACGCAGTGCGTACGTTAACTAATTTGTTATAATTTGTCTCTAACTTACGCCTTAAAATCTGACATAGTAAAATGGACAAATATATCTTAGAAGAAACTGCTAATATGCATTGGCATGCGGTGCAGCCAATGGCAACATGAGAACAGCTTAACGAGTGTACCAGGAATGTTTCTCTTGCGATAACTATCACATTACCACTTTCACGATGATCGAGTGGCGGGTTCAATGAAATGGACGATGTGGATCCTCCATTTCATCGAAATGGAGGGAAATACAGGACACCCAAGGACCATGAACACTCCAAAATTAGAGGGAGAAGTACAGTAGACTGTTTTCATAGTAACTTTTTTCATATTAACGTGTGAAAAGCCATATTCTGCGACAACCTCCTAGGTGAACAACAATGAATTTTTTTTCGTTAGAAATGTGGTGGACCCTTAGTGTATTTTTTAATGCTGGTTTCGAAAGTGCGACCAGTTTTTCCTAACAACCTCAGTTCACAATACATTTCATATTTCAGTTTTCACATACTTAGATTTTGGTCTATCTGTTCATCAGTTGAACTACTGATTGAGAAGTTCTGGAGAATCAGGAATTTTCAAGATGTTGCAGTTGTCACTTTTTGGCAATTTCTAAACCATTCTACCCTATCTGCTCCTGCATGTCAGACAGATATATAGAGCAACTCTCCCAGACAGATCCGTCAGTCTGACTTATAAGTAAATTAAGGTCGTTACATGTTAGTAATCTCGTGCTGTATTTGTAGTTTTTGGTGTAAATTATAGTGGCACATGCTCTTAAAAGGTCGCGTCACTGCAATTAATTCACTAGATAGCCTTTGTTATGGGTGTAGTAATTACACTATTAAATATCACTGGCAGTCTATAAGGCTCCTATCAAAGAAAACTTTGATACTTTGAACATTCTTTTGATTGCAAATTAGGACCGAAAGTGGTCTCTTCATACATACTGAATTAAATGTACTCTGAGAGGGGCTGGTTAAAAAATAACTGTAAACTATAACTGCCATTCGCTGTTCCCCTAGTAGAGGGAGCCAAAATACGCTTGGCATTGTACACTGGGATTGACGGAAAAGAAGAGAACCCGCAGACGAGAACCTGTGTCACCTGTGATGAACTATCTCAACTAAAGAAATTCTTTATTTTATTATACACGTATTATATCTTTGCATGTTACTTTTTTTACAAAATTAATATCTTTTTGAATTTAGGATACTTCGGTATCCCAAAAAATTGGAATAATAAGT
Source organism: Mastigoproctus giganteus (assembly GCF_048544385.1). Classification (NCBI taxonomy): domain Eukaryota; kingdom Metazoa; phylum Arthropoda; class Arachnida; order Uropygi; family Thelyphonidae; genus Mastigoproctus; species Mastigoproctus giganteus. The sequence goes on from NC_143576.1 coordinate 41,117,306, forward strand.
TTATAAATAAAAACAGTGTAAATTCTGTACCCTCAGGTTAAGCATATATGTTGCTCCATGTAGCCCTGGAGACATATCCCTGCCTTAACCTTCCTATGTAAATATCACCCTCCTCCCAGCTTTCTGATATCTAGGGAGTTGCTTATAAGCTGAGCAATAAACAGATAATAATAATAATATTGCAGGACATTGATCAGAGAGATCGTTCCAAAGGAAAAAGCAAACAAAAAATTGCAATATTTTTACACTGTTTATTGAAATTCAGTAATTGTTAAAATATTATTTTAAAAGTCAATAAGACTTTAAAATAATAAAAAATATTCCTCCGTAAATTTGTGGGTGTACTAAGCAACATCTGACTTCAAATTTCGATTTAACTCATTGGAATCCATGAGATGCATCATATTTCGGAATGAAAAAATCAAAAGCTTAAAATTTGTTGTCCATTGTTATCAGAGGATGCACATCTCCAAATTGGCAGGAGAACTGGTTTATGTAGAACAGGGCACCTGCACATTTTAGCTTGGTGGCATGTGAACTCTTTGATGACATGTAACCTGAGTGATGAAACGATAATGGAAATCCACTCTTATGACCGTCACGATCACTTGACTTTAATCACATCGACTTCTTTCTCGGGAATATCTTAAGTCTTGTGTCCGAGAACCCGGTGGAACAGGAAGCCCAAATTCTGCCTCTCATTCATATTAAGTTGGAAAAAGGAAACTTGGCTTTTTCATCATGATAATGTGCCTCCCTGTGCTGTCTCTACTTGAATTAGCTGGCGAGATACAACGTTCCTCTGATATCACATCTTTTTACCATCTGATTTGGTTTGTTATGATTCAGAATTCAACTTAAAGGAAGAACATTGATCGACGGAGTATTGAAAACGTAATACGAGAATGAAAGGCATTCCAAAAGAAAAGTTCCAGGCATGCTTCAATAAGTGGCAGCATCGCTGAAATACGGGCTTTTCAATCGCAATGGAACTCTGTTTGGATACATTCTAAGAGTATGTAGGTAATTCTATTTGTGTAGAATTATGTTCACGTGCCACTCACATAAAAAAAAGATCTCGTCATAGAGATTTTAAAAGTGGCAATTTTGCACTCCACTCATAATAACTACCCTTCTTGAAATTCGAACGACCTTTAAACTTTCCCAGATGAAAGTCATCTTGGAAGACAGGTTGTCTGTGCGACTCTCCTCTTTTGCTATACAAACGGGATCACAATTAAGCCTACAAATGCTGTATGTTCAAACTGGTGCAGTTTCACAATAATGCCCAGATTAATTTAAAGCTGTTTTATTTCAGCAGTCACCACAAGACTGTGAAGTTGTGAACTGCATTTGCTGCTGGATGCCTGAACGGGTGCATAAAAAAGCGCAATTAACAGCGATAAATGATTATATATACCAGATATATTATAAAGTTTAATGGGAGAAGAAAGAGTATGAAAAAGCAAGTTGATTATAGACCGAGGTAACTGATAGCCAGAAAGGACTTCACGACCATAATAATATAAGTATATAAATAAAAGTAGTAGAGATAATAGAAGTAAGTAAAGAAAAGTTGTAGAGATAAGAAGTAAGTAAAAAGTGAAAAAGAAGAGAGAAAAGAAGGGGGAGAAATTAATACATATATAAAGAAATAAGTCAATAATATAATACCATATATACATGAATATATTGTCGGATATCTCACAATCCTGGTGTCGTTTTCAAGTGTCAACCACCAGAATTGTCCGACAAGACTATATCTTGATGTAATGCTATTTTGTCATGGAATATATGTTATGTTAGAAACGTCTTGTTGAACAATTATCGTGGTTGACACTTTAAAACGACACCCGGATTGTGCGATATACTACAATATATTCATGTATAGTATAATATTACTGACTTATTTCAGCTTATTTCTTTATATACGTATTAATTTTTTCCCTTCTTTTCTCTCTTCTTTCTCATTTTTTACTTATTTCTTATCTCTACAACTTTTCTTTACTTACGTCTCTTATCTCTACAACTTTTATTTACATACTTACGAGATATATCATATATACCAGATATGTATACCATAACGATCAGCTATGGTTATATATCTAAAAGGTGCTTGTTGTCTTTGTGCAAGCTCTTGGATACTAAAATAATTGAATCCCATAAGTATTGTTTAGCTGGTATTTTGCAATTGTGTGCAACAGTGAAATTCCCAAATTGCATTTGGTTAAGTTGTAACCGGTACGTTTGATTATTATAAAGTACAGTAGTTATGTTTTATGAATATAGCGTAGTAGTTATGTTTATTATAATGTATATACAGTACTAATTTCAATACTCACTCATAGCAACCTAGCCAACTACGGTATATGACGTCTGGTGGCCTGGGTTGCCTTTGCTAATCCAAATCTGTTTGGTTGCCGGTATTCATGTAATTCTATATCAGGCCTGAAAGATCATGCTTTGTTTTAGACTAAGGTATCAACATCCTGCATTCAGTCAAGAAGCCAGGAAGTCACATCCTGTTGTTATATTAAATTATAACAGGCAATGTTTTATCTTCATATGCGCTTTTCTATTCTTAGATAATTCTATTCAAAAACAACTCGATTTTCATTAACGAATTTTTTCAACAATCTCCATTATATCATTTCTCTAGAAACCGGACGTTTTTATTTTATCTCAGCTTATTTTCTTCATCACATCCTCCTTTACCTAATGTTCTGTTCGTCTTTTTGCCTCGTTAACCATTCGATTCCCTTAAAGCTCTCCATAGCGTATTTCTCACTTAATGTGCTGAAGAGGAGGCATTCTTTAAGTATTTTTCTTGGGTAGTTAATGCAAAGCGACTGATGGCCGCTTGACAACATAATTATTCTAAAGCATGCATATTGCGAGTTCGAATCACATGATGTTATAAAAATTCGAGGCCCAGTGTTTACTGCAGCAGCTTAGCACGAGACATCGCCGTTTGCCACGCATTTGGACAGGCTTGGATTCAAATCCCATTAGCGATGGAGAAATTTCTAAGAGTTTCTTTAATCGAGGTTGTAGTTAACCATCTTCGGGCGGATGGAGTAGATTCCTTCTACCGTGAGTTACTACAGGTTTTTCAGTCCGCACAACATGCAGATCGGACCTTAAACATGGAATAAATGATTCGGATATCTGACAGCCGCACCAATGAATTTGTTATCATTTAACCAGAAATATAAACAGAGCCATTTTTCATAAAAACTCCTGCCAAAAATTTTTGACTCTAGTATATACACTTTATAATCGAATTTATGACCAATTTAAAAAATATAGTAAAATAAGAACATAGAAATCTACAGTTAGGCAGCTTCCATCTAGTGGCTGATAGCCTGTTAGGTGTCCATATATTACAAAGGAGTGCCTAACAGAAAACACTACTAAGCTTGAACGCAGGTTCAAGTCCCGTTATCGATGATATTTCTTCAGTCATATTGAAGGAGGCTGCGAAGGAATGCCTCAAATCATTAGAGTTAACCATGAAGTTATCGTTGCATCCATGGAACTTCTCCAATCCACTCTTGGATTGGAGAAGTTTCGGTAATCCATATTAGGAGAGGGGGAAACTAAGAATGAGACGGCGTAAGACCAATCAGTTTGACCTCGTTGTTGGAAATATGGAATCTATGATCAGAGGTGCATTTCAAGATTTCGTTGAGAATTATAATATCTTAGATTGATCACAACACTGCTTTGTAAAGGGAATGTCTTTGCTTGATCAACCTGATAAATTGCTATAATGTGATAACAGGAATTGGATGCAAGGAACAGTTTTGTCATTTACATATTGAGACAACGCTTTGGACACGGTACCACATCTCGGGATAGATTAAAGGATATAAGAGAGAAGGATGTTATAATGGCTCACGCTTTAGAGTGAACTAGAATTATAAATGGGGAAAAATCCCTTAGGGTCAGTGTTGGGACCGCCCTTCTTTCTGATTTTCTTAAGTGAAGTGATATCGAGGGAGTAATGAGCATATGCTGAAATTTGCGGTTGATATGAAGGCCAGCAGGGTGGTTAACGATGCAAATGAAGCGGAACTCCGTTAGAATAATTTTAATAGGTTTCATAGATATTTGGAGAAATAGCAATTTTGTTTTAATGCTACTATTGAATGTTATAATACATTGGACGGACATGAAAGCTACAATGCTGTATAAGCAGATGTCCAGTAAAACGCGTGGTGTCTTACGAATGATTTATGATACCCAAGGTCGAAATGGAAATTTTCCTTCAAATATGAAATATTTTATTTTTAAAAATGAAATATGTACATGACATGGCTGATGCATGTGAAGAACCAGAACGGCGTTTCGGTGCACTCTGGTCCATTTCAAGCACTGAGTTTACCTTTTCATCTGGAGAGAAAGAGTAATGTTCCGTTATACAAGTCAGTGGTGAGACCGGATTTGGAATATAGTGCTCGAGTCTGGAAGCTGCATCTAAAGAAAAACTAAGAGCTTCTTGAAAGGGTCGAAACACAAGTGACCCCGTTTCTTGAGTAATACAAAGGAACGTCTATATGAGGAAAGAGACCACGGAAATGTGGGGTTGGAGAGGTTGTAAACTAGAATCTGGGGGGGGGGGAGAGATCTGATTGAGTCGTATATGGCGTGCCTGCATTTATTCCACTATCTCTTCCCCATTGCGGGATTTCTTTTGTACAGTTTGATTTGTAACAAGAGCATCTTCATTTTTTCATGTCTCTTTCATGATCGATATGGAGCTCTGAAGTTTACTTTGAATGAATCAATAAAAATACGTCGTTCAGCTGGATTGTGCTCTACACCTGAGTTTTTAGCAAATGGTAATAATTTCAAAACGTAAAACAAAATATTTTACATTTTAAAATATACATTTTCATAACAACTTCTAATGGCGTTACGTCATTGCCCTCCGCATGCAAGTTCCATTCGCAAGATTGGTAATTTTTCTTGAGTTTTGTATAAATTTAAGTGTTTGACAACTTCTTATCGTTCAAATCAGCCCGAGTAAAAAAGATGTGGAACTAATATGGAAATGGACATGTGCTGCGTCTTATATAAGGCGGCTCCTAAACGTTGGTTCAACTCAGCCGTGGCACACTGTCATTGTACAGAACTCTGTAAAATGGCCAGAAATTAGTATAATGTTATAGTTATGAAGTGTGTTGTTTTGTTATTGCTGGCGACTTCGCTACCATAGAGCAACGATCACCAGGAAGGTCTCAAGGTACCCGTCCATGGCACGAGGAGGAGTACTACAACTGTTCACGTGCTCTCCTACCATGCGAATGGGGTTAATGAGGTCCTGCACTAGTAGCAAGCCAGAAGCTAAACCCGTTTGCTAAGTGTAAGTGCCAGCAATCCCGCGCTCCGGAATCGAAACCGGAGACACCAGCAGTTCGGTCTCGAAAGACTAAAATTCCGCCACCGAAAGGGGGGCCAGAAAAAACAAGAAAAAAAAAAAAAACCTGCAAAATCCTGTTTCTGAAAGGGCTAACAGAAATAAAAAAAAATAATAACAAATAAATAGAGGGGAAAAGGTTTAAAGAAAGAAGAAGAGAAATTCTGCATGAGTTGGTGCAGTGGAAAAATTCCCTCACACAGACAAAACACCGAATTAATCTATGTCTGCAACTTGATCAGTGGAACAGAACTACTGAAGCTGAATATTTGGAGGTATGCAGCTGTCTGCGATGACTGTAGGTCTTGGTGGCGTAGTGTTGAAGTTAAGCTTTTTTTTGGAGATTTTTAAGCTTTTCTTGGAGACAGGTCAACTTTAGAGTTAGGAGCAAACGAAGGGATGATCGAGGTCAAAGGTTGCCGCAGGTCCAGCTACAGATAGCAATGAAAGAGTATGTGTTCTCATTCGTCGATAAAGCTGCAAAGACACAAGGAGGAAGCAGACAAACAAAAGCCAGCCAATTTGGAATTAAGAGATCCATGCTCAGAGACAAGAAAAAGTATGTATAAATTTGGAGAAAACCAAAATTTAATAGATTTTGCAGAGGGGAAAACAAAAACACTAGGAATAAAAACTCTACTAAAGGTAGCGTTACACTAGGTAACCGGGACCTTTAGTAGAGTTTACCCAACTGTCCTGCCATTGTTGCAGCAGAAAGTTCCAACTATGACATTTTTCACTTTCGTATAAAACATTAACGGTAAACTCTAAACAAACAGGGGGAAACAGAATGTCTGATAAAGGGTCTGAGATGAATAACAAATCAAGAGGTAGACAACCATTAGGGACCAGCAAAGTAATTTGTTCTGAACATTATTGTTTTCTAGCATGCTAGAACCAATGGTCAGTATGTGGAATTGGCGAAATAGTCAGAAAATAACCAACCTCACAATGAAGTTCAAGCTATTTTGTCGTCAGTAGATTGCAGCGACGGAACTCCATATTGCTAGGTCTGTCACCGTTGGAAGGAGGGGGGGGAGACAGGAGATTTGGTATGGCTGTTTACGATAATGTTAGAAGTGGGTTGGAACTCTCGCAGAGTCCCACAGTTTAAAGTTTTGTCCTTGTGGCTAAGTATTTGATCTAATTGTCAAAGCCAAAGAGGCTTTGAGATTTAAGAACCATACTGTATTCGGCCATACTGTATGGCGCAATCAGACACCCATACCCACATTAGGAGAATGTATGCTACTGAATTCTGGCTGCTGAAGTGGGCAACCAGTAAACACCATCTCTCCCATTAGTTAAGGACTACACAACTTGCTGAACAGCTTAAAGTATAGTGTTTACCAGACACCATTGCCTGGAAACGATTAATAACTAAAATAAAGATGATGACTGGCATGATATCATCATCATGCTTATGGCAGTTTTGTGAGTGGCACATCCCGCCATCTGCCTTAAGAGGCACGAAATCCCTGAGGATGAAAGCCAGCAGACTGAAGATGGCCCATGTATACAGTGTGTTTCAGTGGCTATGTAGTTATACTGAAAAGTCTGTACAACAACTGCTAGGACTCCAGACAGAAATGTAGTGTTAATCGATTCACGATATATTTTAACTATTCTTTTTTATTTTATTATATGTCAATCCTATGGCATTTATTGCCGTGAAGGGAATTTGTTCCTTACTAATGTATCACTCTATTTATATTTGGTAGGATAAATAAAATTTTATTTATTTATTGAAGTACAAAGTATACATATAGTAGATTTACTATACGGCTATAGGATGTTTTTGTTTTTCATCATAGAGAAATCTCCTCCCCTCCCTACCTCCCTCCCCCATTTCATGTTTGTTTGTTTGTTATTTGATTTTTAGGAGCATTAGCAACTAAGGCCATATTGCTCCGGGAAATGCGGTGGTCATTCCCTGACCTTTCCGCATCCTCCGTATTTGGTGGTGACGGGCTCGAACTCCCATTTCATGTGAATTGTAAATGGTATTGATTTACATGAGTATTTAGTCATTCAAGGAGATTCTTATTACAACTAAAACGGCTAAAGTGTGTATCTCATGTGTTGTTTTGTTTTGGTCATTTAACTTGAATTTAAAATAAGACTCCTAGCAAAAGTCATGGATTGCACGGAAATTGTGTATTCCCGTGTGTGAGTAGAAATGTTAATAACTACAATAAAGACTGAAGAAAAATATCTGGACATGGACCTTCGCAAAAAAAACAGAGACTCAGACCTGATATATGAGAAGGTGTTGAACCATACAAGTAAGTTTTCACTGCATGTACAACCGAGATGAGCGATTTCAAGAGGAATGTTATTGATGTATGTATCATTGCTATTCGATTCGTGAAACTGCTAACTGCTCTACCCCTTTTAAAGTTATATATCAATGAGGTTATCATGAAAAAGTGTGTCCAGAAATGCAGAGGAAGGACTATGAAACCTCACCAGATATAGGACTATAGAGTACTCGAAGGGTATTATGATAAGTTCGTGAGAGATCCTGCAAACATCAACCAGGAGTTGAAACCCAAATATGCACACACTACTATATGAAGCTCTACAGCCTCGAGCTTTCGTGGGTTAGAGGCGGCACATGAGCCAAATATAATCAACCGTAATCAGTGATCTACGCCTTGCATGGTGTAAGGCGAAATCAAATTAATCAAATAAAATATCCTTACGAAAAGCAGCTGAAAAGTAAGTTTCAAGTAGTTTCTATCAGTATTCTGTTTTAAAATTAAAAAAATAATTTAATACTACCGTTATTAATAATTTTACACTACGTAATTAATAATTTTATACAAATAAATAATTTTATATTTTAGGTATGAGATACATAGAAACACCCTATGGTTAAAGCTGAAAGGGAAACATGATGCCACCCCAGGACATCCAACTGTTTTTAGTGAAACTGAGGAACAGGCTTTCGTTTCTCATTGTATTGTGATGTCAAATTATGGTTTTCCTCTGACAAGATTTGACCTGAGGCGCATAGTGAAATCCTATCTGGACCGCGTGGGCCGTACAGTGCTTATTTTTAGAAATAATTTTCCATGAGTTGACTGGCAAAACTCCTTCATGGGTCGCCATAAAATTTTTACCCAAAGATTTGCTCAAAATATATCAATTGCAAGAGCAGCAGTTGATGAGGATGTTGCTAATAATTTTTTGATCACTTGCAAGCAGAACTTGCTGGAGTTCCAAGTGCAAATATTTGGAACTACGACCGAGACGAACCTCGTAGACGACGCCAGGCTCTTGCAAAGTAATCACAAAAAGAGGTACAAAATACCCTGAAAAATTTAGGAACTCCACAAAAGCTTGCACTTCCATAATGTTTTGTGGGAATGCAGATGGCCAGCTTGCTCCACTTTATGTGAACTACAAGTCCAAGCATTTGTGGAATACATGGACTGAAGCTGGTCCTGCAGGTGCAAGATATAACTGCACTCCTTGATGGTTTGACTACAATACGTTCGAGGACTTCTTCACCAAGGGACACTAATCAATGCAATGGAACCAGCGGGTAAACACTGGAGAGGGCCTGCGGAAAAGACGAAATTTGGTACGAAGACAAGGAGATTGTATGTAAAATAAATGCTCCTAAGCAGAGGGGGAAGCGAGCAATTTTTGATGTTCCAGAAATAACCCAGTTATTTTCAACGTAATGAGTAATGAAATGTGTACCAACTGCTTTGAAGGGTTTCTTTTTGTTGTTTTTAGTAAAGTTTCTACCCCTATGTTCTATAAAAAAAATGTTTGTGCTGAAGTACTGTAAGCTAACATATTAATAAAATGCATTCATGACATTGTTCCATCGAAAATACTGAATGATTTGCTTCCGTTTATCCTTTAATTGTCCTAAATTAGTCATTTATAGGTACAACACTATGACAGATGTTGAAATACAAAGGAGTGATAGCAGAATGTTGGTTGTCACAAAGTTGTCCTACAAAGGAATGTAACATTGTGACACCTAATTTCTCAAATTCTAATTGTTCTAATGCAAATTTGTAAATAAACGTAATGGTATTCAGAAGATGAGAGGTAATTATACTCATAATCGGAATATCATTTCGTTTATACTTAAATGTGTTTATTTTTAGAAAACTGCAAAAAGTGTCACAAAGTTGTCCTGGTTTACGGTAGTTTGTATGTCGTGGAAAATATCTGTGCATGTTCGCAGGAATTATGTATTCTCAGGTTTACAATAACGATGCTGAAAAAAAGGGAAGACCAGCGATGGCACTGAACCCTAAAAAGATTTGGATAGGCTTTAAATATAGAGGAGAAAGTGCTTTAAGACGGCCGATTACCTCACGGGCACCATTTGACCTCAACAGTTTTAGTTTGGAGCTGTGAGCGGCCTCAAGAAAGCCTATAATTGTTTTCACGACATGTAGGGAGCTGCATCATTTGCGGCCCATAAGTCTTTAATAATAAAACAAACGCACACTTTGAGTGGAAGTGCAAGGACAACCAGGAAGGAAATTGTCCCTGCGGAGCGACAAGTCATGCTACGCTCTCTTGCAGTTTGATGGACGTTTTTGGGAATGGAAGATGTAAGAAACCATGAACGCTTCGCGTATACTGACATTTGGGACAATTTTGTGTGCTGTAAATTGTGGCATTTTTATGTAAGTGGCAAGCCCAAGACTGCCTCTTTGACAGCGAATCTTACGAATGTTTTAAAAAATTTCTTTGAATAAACGCACATTTTGTTCATAACTACAAGTGCCCTGTTACTTTTAGCTGGACAGAGTACATGTCATTAGTTTTTTAACAAGTGGGGTTATTTTATGCAGTTCAACATTAGAAATTAACATATGCGGCAAAACGATAACGGTGGAATTTTTTAAAAAATATATTTTGCGATATAATGTTATAATCCATTTTGGTTGCGAATGTGTTATAAAATTGGCGTGATGTAATATATATTTAGTGTTATGAAAACACGATAATCGCAAGGCCGACGTGTACATTGGATGCACGATCACTTTGTGATCGATATTTCGTTGCTGGTATACCTTACAGCACACTCATCGATATAATGTGTCATAAAAGAAATGCACTGTCACCATGCTCCACAAATTGTTTACTAATAGCTAATTATAGCAAATTGCTATCAGAATTCTGACTTTTAATGTCACTGTAGCATCCGGGAACAGAAATCTTTCGAAACTAAAACATAAAAACTTACATCGGACCGCATGACAACTTAGACAGTTGGTAGACAACATCTAAAGTTTTAGACAAAAGCAACGTCTAAAGCTAACTTCATTAAAAATACATTTAATCTATGAATTTCTTTTTTTTTTCTATACAAATTGTATGGAAACAAGAAATAATAATTGTCGGA